>NW_027065146.1:0-22992 GCF_032884065.1 Artemia franciscana
TTTAGTTTTTTGCTTTTTTTCTTTTTAGTTTTTTATTGGTTTTTACCTTTATTTTGGCTTATTTTTCAGTTTTTTCCTTTTTTTTAGTTTTTTTTTATTTTTTATTTTTTTAGTTTTTTACCTTTTTTAGTTTTTTTAGTTTTTTTAGTTTTTTAGCTTTTTTACTTTTTATTATTAGTTTTTAGTTTTTTTTTGTAGTTTTTGCCTTTTTTTAGTTTTTTCTGTTTTTTTTTAGTTTTTTATTGGTTTTTACCTTTATTTTAGCTTATTTTTCAGTTTTTTCCTTTTTTTTAGTTTTTTTTAGTTTTTAGTTTTTTTAGTTTTTTACCTTTTTTTAGTTTTTTTAGTTTTTTTTAGTTTTTTAGCTTTTTTATTTTTTTTATTAGTTTTTAGTTTTTTTTGTAGTTTTTGCCTTTTTTTAGTTTTTTTAGTTTTTTAGCTTTTTTATTAGTTTTTAGTTTTTTTTTGTAGTTTTTTCCTTTTATTAGTTTTTTTAGTTTTTTAGCCTTTTTTATTTTTTTTATTAGTTTTTAGTTTTTTTTGTAGTTTTTGCCTTTTTTTAGTTTTTTCAGTTTTGACGTCACCTGATCCAGTTTTTTCAGGTGACGTCACCTGATCCACGATCCACAGATCCACAGACAACTTATTTTTATATAGATAGATATATATATATAATATACTAGCTGTTGGGGTGGCGCTTCGCGCCACCCCAACACCTAGTTGGTGGGGGCGCTTCGCGCCCCCCCCCCCAAGCCCCCCCGCGCGCGTAAGTCGTTACGCGCCATAATAGTTACGCGCCATTGTAGTTGTGTCCCTATGTCCCACCTGTGAATATAGATATATATATATATATATATATATATATATATATATATATATATATATATATATATATATATATATATATATATATATATATATATGGTTTTAACTACGTAAAACTTGCGAATATACAACATTCTTTGCTGTCCCATTGTCTTTGCATATAAATAGATTGTCAGGTTTACCGACTCTTGAACATGCAACATATAATGGTCAATGGGAAAACAATCTGTATTCAGATCTATACCTCATGATTCTAATGATTGCCCTTGAGCTTTGTTGATGGTGATTGCTAATCGACCATTCCCTGTCCCGGTGTCCCGGTCGTCATTTACATCCCCCTGTTTCCCCCGGTGTCCCCGTTGTAGTTGTGTCCCTGTGTCCCGGTCGTCATTTATATTCCCTGTGTCCCGGTCGTCATTTGTATCCCGGTGTCCCGGTCTGTATATACATTCGTTTTTTAGTTTTGTTTTTCTCCTTTATTTTTTTCCTTTTTTTTTCTTTTTTAGCTTATTTAGATTTTTAGATTTTTTAGTTTTTTTATTAGTTTTTAGTTTTTTTTTCTTTTTAGTTTTTTTGTCCCGGTCGTCATTTATATCCCCCTGTTTCCCCCGGTGTCCCCGTTGTAGTTGTGTCCCTGTGTCCCGGTCGTCATTTATATTCCCTGTGTCCCGGTCGTCATTTGTATCCCGGTGTACCGGTCTGTATATACATTCGTTTTTTAGTTTTGTTTTTCTCCTTTATTTTTTCCTTTTTTTTTCTTTTTTAGTTTATTTAGATTTTTAGATTTTTTAGTTTTTTTATTAGTTTTTAGTTTTTTTTCTTTTTAGTTTTTTTGTAGTTTTTACCTTCTTTTTAGTTTTGTTAATTTTTTTTTTTACTTATGTCCTGGTCGTCATTTATACTCCCTGTGTCCCGGTGCTTTGTTGATTGCTAATCGAACATTCCTTTTGTCCTGGTCGCTTTCTCTTTGAGTGTCGTCATTTATTTTTTTCTTTTTTAGTTCTTTTAGTTTTTACCTTTTTTAGTTTTTTTTAGTTTTTTAGATGAAAATTTTTTTTAGTTTTTTCCTTTTTTTCTTTTTAGTTTTTTATTGGTTTTTACCTTTATGTTAGCTTATTTTTCAGTTTTTTCCTTTTTTTTTAGTTTTTTTTATTTTTTATTTTTTTTAGTTATTTACCTTTTTTTAGTTTTTTTAGTTTTTTTAGTTTTTTAGTTTTTTAGCTTTTTTACTTTTTTTATTAGTTTTTAGTTTTTTTGTAGTTTTTGCCTTTTTTTAGTTTTTTCAGTTTTTTATTGGTTTTTACCTTTATTTTAGCTTATTTTTCAGTTTTTTCCTTTTTTTTAGTTTTTTTTAGTTTTTTTAGTTTTTTACCTTTTTTTAGTTTTTTTAGTTTTTTTTAGTTTTTTAGCTTTTTTATTTTTTTTGTAGTTTTTGTTTTTGTAGTTTTTGCCTTTTTTTAGTTTTTTTAGTTTTTTAGCTTTTTTATTTTTTTATTAGTTTTTAGTTTTTTTTGTAGTTTTTTTAGTTTTTTAGCTTTTTTATTTTTTTATTAGTTTTTAGTTTTTTTTGTAGTTTTTGCCTTTTTTTAGTTTTTTCAGTTTTGACGTCACCTGATCCAGTTTTTTCAGGTGACGTCACCTGATCCACGATCCACAGATCCACAGACAACTTATTTTTATATATATAGATAGTTTTTTTTTTTTACTTATGTCCTGGTCGTCATTTATACTCCCTGTGTCCCGGTGCTTTGTTGATTGCTAATCGAACATTCCTTTTGTCCTGGTCGCTTTCTCTTTGAGTTTTGTCATTTATTTTTTTCTTTTTTAGTTCTTTTAGTTTTTACCTTTTTTATTTTTTTTTAGTTTTTTAGATGAAAATTTTTTTTAGTTTTTTCCTTTTTTTTCTTTTTAGTTTTTTATTGGTTTTTACCTTTATTTTAGCTTATTTTTCAGTTTTTTCCTTTTTTTTAGTTTTTTTTATTTTTTATTTTTTTTAGTTTTTTACCTTTTTTTAGTTTTTTTAGTTTTTTTTAGTTTTTTAGCTTTTTTATTTTTTTTATTAGTTTTTAGTTTTTTTTGTAGTTTTTGCCTTTTTTTAGTTTTTTCAGTTTTTTTTTTTAGTTTTTTATTGGTTTTTACCTTTATTTTAGCTTATTTTTCAGTTTTTTCCTTTTTTTTTAGTTTTTTTTAGTTTTTAGTTTTTTTAGTTTTTTACCTTTTTTTAGTTTTTTTAGTTTTTTTAGTTTTTTAGCTTTTTTATTTTTTTTATTAGTTTTTAGTTTTTTTTGTAGTTTTTGCCTTTTTTTAGTTTTTTTAGTTTTTTAGCTTTTTTATTAGTTTTTAGTTTTTTTTGTAGTTTTTGCCTTTTTTTAGTTTTTTTAGTTTTTTAGCTTTTTTATTTTTTTTATTAGTTTTTAGTTTTTTTTGTAGTTTTTGCCTTTTTTTAGTTTTTTCAGTTTTGACGTCACCTGATCCAGTTTTTTCAGGTGACGTCACCTGATCCATCCACAGACAGACAGACAACTTATTTTTATATATATAGAAGATATATATATATATATATATATATATATATATATATATATATATATATATATATATATATATATATATATATATATATATATATATATATATATATATATATATATATATATATATAAAAATAAGTTGTCTGTCCGTTACGCCAGATTATATCTTCTATATATATAAAAGAAAACAAACTAGAATGTAAAAACTGGAAATTGCATAAATATTTCGAAATATTTTGACAATAGATTAAAGTAATTCGAAAAAGAAAAATGGTAAAAAACTAAAAAAAAACTAAGAGAAAAAACTAAAAAAAAAAAATTAAAAATTAAAAAAATTAAAAAAAGAAAAAACCTAAAAAGAAAAAACGTAAAAAAATAAAAAAGATAAAAAACTAAAAAAAAACTAAAAAAGCTTAAAACTAAAAAAAGAAAAAACTAAAAAAAAAACTGGGAATTGCACAAATATTTCAATATATTTTGACAATAGATTAAAGTAATTCGAAAACCTTAAAACAGATACCCCAAATTTGAGGTTTAATTTAAATTGTTGGAGCTTTAGCATGCTTGGCACGTAAAGATTTTTCCAAGTGTCAATGTTAGAATGAACATTGAGAAATTGAAGAAAACAAATCAATAAAAAGAAGAAACTAAAAAAAGAAAAAACTAAAAAAGAAAAAAAAACTAAAGAAGAAACTGTATCTATATATATAAAAATCTATCTTCTATATATATAAAAATAAGTTGTCTGTCCGTTACGCCAGATTATATCTTAAATATATATAAAAATGACACTAAACTGAAAAGCAAACTGAAACTAAAATGTAGAAACTGGGAATTGCATAAATATTTCTATATATTTTGACAATAGATTAAAGTAATTCGAAAACCTTATAACAGATATTTATAATTTGAGTTTTATTATAAATTGTCGAGTGTTTGCATGCTTGGCACGTAAAATTTTTTTCTAACATCAATGTTAGAATGAACACTGAAAAATTGAAAAACATTGAAAAAGATAGAATGTTACCAAAAAGCAAAACCAGGCTTGCGGTTCAAAGAGAAATGGCCAGATTAAGAATGTGCAATTTACGTCAACGAAGGCGTGTCGAGGAACTACCAGAGCAACGCGAAACCAGACTTGCTTCTGAAAGAGAAAGTAAAAAAAGAAGGCGTGCCGAGGAATCAAAAGAACAGCAGGGAAACAGGCTTGAGGCTGATAGAGAAAGTAAGAAAAGAAAGCGTGCCGAGGAATCAGAGCAATCTGAAAGTTATCGCCTGGCATTCAGGTACAACCCAGTCGATGATTATAGCTTGAGTAGATGTGTTCAAATCGGGACAATGTCTAAAATTTGTCCCTATTGCAAGGCCTTGAAATTCAATGGTGAAACAATGGGAATGTGTTGCGCCTCAGGAAAAGTTAAACTTCCTCTATTGGCTGCACCACCAGAGCCATTGAAGACTTTCCTTACTGGAACTACGTTAGAATCTAAGCGTTTTTTGTCAAAAATCAGACAATACAACTCATGTTTCCAAATGACGTCGTTTGGAGCCCAAATCGAAAATCCAGATCAATTTATGTCTACTTTCAAAGTAAAAGGGCAAATTTATCATAAAGCAGGGTCCCTTCTACCATTCTCAGGTGAGAATCATAAATTTTTACAATTGTACTTCATCAGTGATAGAAATTCTGAATTGAATGCACGTTGCGAAATTTCTCCCAACGTTGAAAGGACAATCGTTTCCCAATTGCAACATCTTTTCCACGAAAATAATAAGTTAGTGCGTCTGTTCAAAACAGCCATCGATTTGATGCCTACTGATACTCATAAAATTGTTATTTCCGCTGACAAAACGCCTCCTGGCCAACATGTGCGTGGATACAATGCTCCGACTATCGACGAAGTGGCAATCGTTATGGTCGGTGATCAGTTTTTACCTCGAGATATTATTCTACATAAGCGAAACGCTCAGTTGTTAAGAATTGCTGAAACTCATCGATGCTACGATGCCCTACAATATCCTATCATTTTTTGGGATGGAGCCGACGGCTATCACTTTAATATTAAATTGATGAATCCAGCCACTAACAAAGAAATGAATAAGAAATGCAGTGCAATGCATTATTATTCCTATAGACTAATGATTCGGCAGGATGAAGAAAATTATATTTTAAAATGCCGTGAATTGTTTCACCAATTTGTCGTGGATATGTATGCTAAAATTGAATCAGAACGTTTGCTATATATCCGCCTGAATCAGACCAAGCTCCGCTCTGAACAATACATTCATTTGCGAGATGCAGTTATAAATGACGGTAATACCACAAACGTTGGAAGATTAACAATTTTACCTTCGTCATATGCTGGCAGTCCCCGTCATATGCATGAATATGCTCAAGATGCTATTGCGTATGTTCGTCTCTATGGTCGTCCAGATTTATTTATTACATTTACATGTAATCAATCTTGGGACGAGATACTGCAGCTTTTACTTCAAGGACAATCGGCGGTTCATAGGCATGACATTACGGCACGTGTCTTCCGGCAAAAGTTGAAATCACTGATAAACTACCTTGTAAAACATGAAGTGTTTGGGTCAGTGCGATGCTGGATGTACTCAGTGGAATGGCAAAAACGAGGTTTGCCACACGCACGTATACTAATCTGGCTACATAAAAAAATTACTTCAAACGAAATTGATGATGTGATTTCCGCTGAAATACCTGATAAAAATGTCGATAAGGGGTTACATGATATTATTGTAAAAAATATGATACATGGACCTTGCGGTGCACTGAACGAAAATTCACCATGCATGGCCAAAGGAAGGTGCACAAAGCAATATCCTCGACTTTTAGTACCCAAAACAATTACTGGCAATGATGGTTACCCACAATATAGAAGAAGATCTACTGAAGATGGCGGTAAAACAGCAATAATAAAGAAGCGTAACGGTACCACCATCGAAGTAGATAACCAGTGGGTTGTTCCATATTCCCCTTTATTATCAAAAACATTTAATGCACACATAAACGTTGAATACTGTAATTCCGTAAAGGCAATCAAATACATATGTAAATACGTCAACAAAGGCAGTGACATGGCAGTTTTTGGCTTGCAGTCCGAAATCAAAGATTTCGATGAAATCGTAGAATATCAGGCTGGAAGATACATAAGCAGTAATGAAGCTGTTTGGCGAATTCTTTCATTTCCGATACATGAACGTAGTCCAGCTGTTGTTCACTTAGCGGTACATTTACAGAATGGTCAACGTGTTTATTTCACGGAAACCAACGTGCAACAAAGAGTCCTGAATCCACCGGATACAACATTAACAGCTTTTTTTTCGCTTTGCAAAAATGATTCTTTTGCAAAAAAAACTGCTGTATACTGAAGTGCCTTCGTATTACACGTGGAATACTAAAAATAAAGTATTTGAACGTCGAAAACAGGGTAAGTCAGTCGACGGCCAACCTACCATCTTCAAAGATACCACGATAGGAAGACTCTACACCGTTCACCCCAATCAACATGAAGGCTTCTTTCTACGCCTGCTTTTGGTGAATGTACCAGGTCCGACATCCTTTGAGTATTTGAGGACTGTAAATGGTACTATACATGACACTTACCGTAGTGCATGCCAAGCTCTGAATTTATTGGAGAATGACCAACACTGGGATAACTGCATCAATGACGCGTGCGAAACGTCAACCCCAAGTCAAATTCGTGCATTGTTTGGCATCATTTTAACAACTTGCTCTCCATCAGCTCCTACAGATTTATGGGAAAAATATAAGTCAAAAATGTCCGAAGATATACTTCATCGAAAACAGTTAGAGACGTCAGACATGACTTTTGATTTTACATCAGAAATTTATAACTACACTTTAGTTGTTATAGAAGATTTGTGCATAAGTATGGCAAACAAACCTCTTCAGGGTTTGGGAATGCCTTCACCTAACCGTATCGCTGCTGTTTCGACATGCGTAGAATTGGATCGTGAACAAAGTTACAGTACGAGTGATCTATTGTCGTATGTACAAAATAACATTTCCAAGTTAACGTCGGAACAAAAAGACATTTATGATACGATAATGCATTGTGTCGATAACAACGTTGGAGAAATTTTCTTTTTGGATGCGCCAGGAGGTACTGGTAAAACGTTTGTGATAAAACTGATTCTGGCATCAATTCGATCTAAAAATGATATAGCGTTGGCAATTGCGTCGTCCGGAATAGCCGCAACATTGCTGCCTGGTGGAAGAACTGCTCATTCCGCTTTGAAATTGCCTCTGAACTTGCATTCTACAGAAACTCCCACGTGCAATATTTCCAAATCATCTGGGATGGGTAAAGTATTGCAGCAATGCAAACTTATTATTTGGGATGAGTGCACAATGGCACACAAAAAATCGCTCGAGGCTCTGGATCAATGCTTGAAAGATTTGCGAGGGAAGTCGAAACCCTTTGGCAGCACCTTAATATTGCTTGCGGGAGATTTCAGGCAAACATTACCTATAATACCTAGATCAACTCCTGCAGACGAAATGAATGCTTGCCTGAAAAATTCTAATTTATGGGCACACGTAAAAACATTAAAATTAACTACAAATATGCGTGTCCGATTGCAAAACGATTACCCTGGTCAAACATTTTCAGATCAATTGCTGGCAATGGGAAACGGAAAGCTCCCAGTAGACTCAATTTCAGGACGTATACAACTACCTGCTGATTTCTGTAATTTAGTGACGTCCAAAAATGAATTGATTGAAAAAGTATTTCCGAATATTCTAAAAAATTATAAAAATAATAAATGGCTAAGTGAAAGAGCGATTCTCGCACCCAAAAATATAGACGTCCTCGAAATGAACAATATTGTTTTGACCAAGATTCAAGACCAGGCAGTCCTTTACAAGTCAGTCGATACAGTTTTGGAACCAAATGAAGCGGTTAATTATCCATCTGAATTTTTAAATTCCATAGATCTTTCAGGGTTTCCACCACACGTGCTACAACTAAAAATAGGCGTACCAATAATACTTTTAAGAAATATAAACCCACCAAAGCTTTGCAATGGCACTCGACTTGCCGTAAAAAAACAATGGAAAACCTAATAGAGGCCACAATCCTGACAGGGCCTTTTGAGGGTGAGGCTGTTCTTATTCCTCGCATTCCCATGATTCCAACAGATCTGCCTTTTCAATTTAAAAGATTGCAATTCCCAATTCGATTAGCATTTGCAATCACCATTAACAAAGCTCAAGGTCAATCATTAGAAAAATGTGGTATTGATCTTAATACTGATTGTTTTTCCCATGGACAATTGTACGTTGCATGTTCGAGGGTCGGTAAACCTGACAATCTATTTATATGCAGCGAGAATTGGACAGCGAAGAATGTTGTATATTCGCAAGTTTTACGCAGTTAATTTGTATTTCGGAACCAAATGAAGCGGTTAATTATCCATCTGAATTTTTAAATTCCATAGATCCTTCAGGGTGTCCACCACACCTGCTACAACTAAAAATAAGCGTACCAATAATACTTTTAAGAAATATCAACCCACCAAAGCTTTGCAATGGCACGCGACTTGCCGTAAAAAAAAAAACAATGGAAAACCTAATAGATGCCACAATCTTGACAGGGCCTTATGAGGGTGAGGCTGTTCTTATTCCTCGCATTCCCATGATTCCAACGGATCTGCTTTTTCAATTTAAAAGATTGCAATTCCCAATTCGATTAGCATTTGCAACCACCATCAACAAAGCTCAAGGGCAATCACTAGAAAAATGCGGTATAGATCTTAATACAGATTGCTTTACCAATGTACAATTGTATGTTGCATCTTTTAGGGTCGGTAAACCTGACAATCTATTTATACGCACAGACAATGGGACAGCGAAGACTGTTGTATATTCACAAGTTTTACGTAGTTAATTTGTATTGTATCTATCTATCTATCTATCTATATAAAAACGAGTTGTGTGTATGCATGTTTGTTTGTTTGTAAAAAGAGCGTTTGCATATGACGTCATTATTAGTACATACGGCTTTGTATATGGACAGACAATGGGAAAGCCAAGAATGTTGTATATTCGCAATTTTTACGTAGTTTGAAACACATATATAAATCTATCTATATTCACAAATGGGACACAGGGACACAACTACAATGGCGCGTAACTAATATGGCGCGTAACTAATATGGCGCGTAACGACTTACGCGTGCGGGGGGGCTTGGGGGGGCGCGAAGCGCCCCACCAACTAGGTGTTGGGGTGGCGCGAAGCGCCACCCCAACAGCTAGTATATATATATATATATGACATATATATCTATCTATCTATATATATAAAAATAAGTTGTCTGTCTGTGGATCTGTGGATCAGGTGACGTCATGTTTCTGTGTCGGCTGACGTCATGTTTTCGACTGACGAAATTACAGACCGGGACATCGGGACACAAATGACGATCGGGACACCGGCACATCTATCTATATATATAAAAATAAGTTGTCTGTCTGTCTGTGTGTCAGGTGACGTCATGTTTCTGTGTCGACTGAAGTCAGGTTTTCGACTGACGAAATTACGAAATTACATTGGGACACAAATGACGACCAGGACACCGGCACATAGGGAATATAAATGACGACCGGGACACTCAAAGAGAAAGCGACCGGGACACAAGGAATGTTCGATTAGCAATCACCATCAACATAGCACCGGGACACAAATGACGACCGAGACATAGGGAGTATAAATGACGACCAGGACAAAAGTAAAAAAAAGCTAAAAAAAACTAAAAAAAGGTAAAAACTACAAAAAAATTAAAAAGAAAAAAAAACTAAAAACTAATAAAAAAAATAAAAAAACTAAAAAAGAAAAAAATAAAAAAAGGGAAAAAAATGAAAAATAAAGGAGAAAAACAAAATTAAAAAAAATAAAAATAAAAAAAAATAAAAAGAAAAAAGAAAAAAACTAAAAAAAAGTAAAAACCAAAAAAAAATAAAAAGAAAAAAAGGGGAAAAATACAAAAATTTATTTCATCATATACCATTTCAAAAACGAATGTATAGCCTATACAAACCGGGACACCGGGATACAAATGACGAACGGGACACAGGGAATATAAATGACGACCGGGACACAGGGACACAACTACAACGGGGACGCGAGGGGGCACAGGGGGATATATAAATGACGACGGGGACACAGGGAATGTTCGATTAGCAATCACCATCAACAAAGCTCAAAGGCAATCATTAGAATCATGAGGTATAACTAAAAAAACTAAAAAAAGGTAAAAAACTAAAACCTAAAAAAAAGACCAATTCAAAAACGAATGAATATACAGACCGGGACACCGGGACACAAATGATGACCGGAATACCGGGGAAACAGGGACACAAATACAACGGGGACGCCGGGGGGCACAGGGGGATATATAAATGACGACGGCGACACAGAGAATCGTCGATTAGCAATCACCATCAACAAAGCTCAAGAGCAATCATTAGAATCATGAGGTATAGATCTGAATACGGATTGTTTTCCCATGGACCATTATATGTTGCATGTTCAAGAGTCGGTAAACCTGACAATCTATTTATATGCACAGACAACTGGACAGCAAAGAATGTTGTATATTCGCAAGTTTTACGTAGTTAAAAACATATATATATATATATATATATATATATATATATATATATATATATATATATATATATATATATATATATACAGGTTGGACATAGGGAGACAACTACAATGGCGCGTAACTAATATGGCGCGTAACGACTTACGCGCGCGGGGAGGCTTGGGGGGGGCGCGAAGCGCCCCCACCAACTAGGTGTTGGGGTGGCGCGAATTGCCACCCCAACAGCTAGTATATATATAAAAATAAGTTGTCTGTCTGTCTGTCTATCTGTCGAGTGACGTCATATCATCATGTCGTCATGAAAATAGTTGTCGTCATGTTTGTTATGACGATGACATCATTAAAAGTATTTAAGAAAATTGTTCAAAGACAAATTTTTAATTGTAAGAAGATCGTGGACGGAAAAATGTTTAATTGTCAAATGACTGAAGAACCTACAATGGCAACAGCCGAGGAAGCTGCTCAAAGATTCTATGCCAAAAATCTTGCGGCTGATAGAGAAAGTAAGAAAAGAAAGCGTGCCGAGGAATCACAAGAACAGCAAGAAAACAGGCTTGCGGCTGATAGAGAAAGTAAGAAAAGAAAGCGTGCCGAGGGATCACAAGAACAGCAAGAAAACAGGCTTGCGGCTAAAGAACGCAAAACCGCGCATTTAGATGAAAATCCACCTGGACAGCGAGAGTCAAAACATATCAAAACTGAAAATGATAGCGATGATTATTGGGTTTGGGATTTTGACTTTGATAAGGTCATCAATGCCTACCAGATTTTAATTAAAAAACAAAGCTTTGGCGATATGTATTTCATAGTGACGCTGAAAAATAAAGAAGAAAAAGAAAACTGAAAAAAGAAAAAAGGTAAAAAACTAAAAAAAATAAAAGAAAAAAACACCCAAAGAGAAATTACAGACCGGGACACAAATGACGACCGGGACAGAGGGAATATAATTGAAAACCTGACAGTCTATTTATATGGACAGACAATATGACAGCAAAGAATGTTGTATATTCGCAAGTTTTACGTGGTTAAAAATCTATATCTATATATATAAAAATAATCTATATATATAAAAATAAGTTGTCTGTCTGTCGAGTGACGTCGTGTTTGTCCGTATATGACGTCTGAATTATTTCATCATATACCAATTCAAAAACGAATGTATTCAAGCCGATGTAGCTGAGTTGGTAAGGCGTTATGTTCCAGGTTCTAGGTTCAAGAGGTTCCAGGTTTGAACCTTGGCTTAAAAATAGGTAAAAATTACAAAAAAAAACTAAAAACTAATAAAAAAAACTAAAAACTTAAAAACTAGAAAAAATAAAAAAAGGTAAAAATCTAAAAAACTAAAAACTAAAAAGAAAAAAAACTAAAAATAGGAAAAAAACTGAAAAATAAAGGAGAAAAAGAAAACTAAAAAATATAAATAAAAAAAAATAAAAAAGGTAAAAACTACAAAAAAAACTAAAAAGAAAAAAGAAAAAAACTAAAAAAGCTAATTTTTAGGTAAAAACCAAAAAAAAACTAAAAAGAAAAAAAGGAAAAAAACTAAAAATTTATTTCATCATATACCAATTCAAAAACGAATGTATATACAGACCGGGACACCGGGACACAGGGAATATATATAAAAATAAGTTGTCTGTCTGTCTGTCGAGTGACGTCGTGCTTGTCCGCATAACGTCTGAATTATTTCATCATATACCAATTCAAAAACGAATGTGTTCAAGCCGATGTAGCTGATTTGGTAAGGCGTTATGTTCCAGGTTCTAGGTTCAAGAGTTTCCAGGTCCGAACCTTGGCTTAAAAAAAGGTAAAAACTACAAAAAAAAACTAAAAACTAATAAAAAACTAAAAAAGCTAAAAAACTAAAAAAACTAAGAAAAATAAAAAAAGGTAAAAAACTAAAAACTAAAAAGAAAAAAAACTAAAAAAAAGAAAAAAACTGAAAAATAAAGGAGAAAAAGAAAAATAAAAAATATAAATAAAAATAAAAAAACTAAAAAAGATAAATGCTACAAAAAAAACTAAAAAGAAAATAGAAAAAAAAAACTAAAAAAGCTAAACAAAAAAAGGTAAAAACCGAAAAAAATAATCATGAGGTATAGATCTGAATACAGATTGTTTTTCCCATGGACAATTATATATTGCATGTTCGAGAGTAGGTAAACCTGACAATCTATTTATATGCACAGACAATGGGACAGCGAAGAATGTTGTATATTCGCAAGTTTTACGTAGTTAAAAACATATATATATATATATATATATATATATATATATATATATATATATATATATATATATATATATATATATATATATATATATATATATATATATATATATATATACTAAATATAATAAAAAATATAATAAAAAAGAAAAATAAAAAATATAAATAAAAATAAAAAAACTAAAAAAGATAAATGCTACAAAAAAAAACTAAAAGAAAATAGAAAAAAAAAACTAAAAAAGCTAAACAAAAAAAGGTAAAAACCGAAAAAAATAATCATGAGGTATAGATCTGAATACAGATTGTTTTTCCCATGGACAATTATATGTTGCATGTTCGAGAGTCGGTAAACCTGACAATCTATTTATATGCACAGACAATGGGACAGCGAAGAATGTTGTATAGCCCCCCCGCGCGCGTAAGTCGTTACGCGCCATATTAGTTACGCGCCATTGTAGTTGTGTCCCTATGTCCCACCTGTGAATATAGATATATATATATATATATATATATATATATATATATATATATATATATATATATATATATATATATATATATATATATATATATATATATATATATATATATATATATATGTATATATATATATATATATATATATATATATATGTTTATAACTACGTAAAACTTGCGAATATACAACATTCTTTGCTGTCCCATTGTCTGTGCATATAAATAGATTGTCAGGTTTACCGACTCTTGAACATGCAACATATAATGGTCAATGGGAAAACAATCCGTATTCAGATCTATACCTCATGATTCTAATGATTGTCCTTGAGCTTTGTTGATGGTGATTGCTAATCGACCATTCCCTGAGTCGCCATCGTCATTTATATATCCCCCTGTGCACCCCGGCGTCCCCTTTGTAGTTATGTCCCTGTGTCCCGGTCTTCATTTATATTCCCTGTGTCCCGGTCGTCATTTGTGTCCCGGTGTCCCAGTCTCTGATTTCTCTTTGAGTGTCACGCGCGTCATTTATATTCCTTGTGTCCCGGTGTCCCGGTCGTCATTTATATCCCCCTGTGCCCCCCGGCGTCCCCGTTGTAGTTGTGTCATTTATATTCCCTGTGTCCCGGTCGTCATCCCGGTATACATTCGTTTTTGAATTGGTATATGATGAAATAAATTTTTAATTTTTTCCCTTTTTTTCCTTTTAGTTTTTTTTTATTGGTTTTGACCTTTTTTAGGTTTTTTAGTTTTTTTCTTTTTTCTTTTTAGTTTTTTTTTGAAGTTTTTATCTTTTTAGTTTTTTTATTTTTATTTTTATTTTTTTAGTTTTCTTTTTCTCCTTTATTTTTCAGTTTTTTTCCTTTTTTTAGTTTTTTTTTTCTTTTTAGTTCTTTTAGTTTTTACCATTTTTAGTTTTTTTTAGTTTTTTAGATGAAAATTTTTTTAGTTTTATTCCTTTTTTTCTTTTCAGTTTTTTATTGGTTTTTACCTTTTTTTTTAGCTTTTTTAGTTTTTTTTCGTTTTTTCTTTTTACTTTTTTTTAGTTTTTATCTTTTTTATTTTTTTTTGTTTTTATTCTTAATTTTTTTTTTTATTAGTTTTTAGTTTTTTTGTAGTTTTTGCCTTTTTTAGTTTTTTCAGTTTTTTTTTTAGTTTTTAGATTTTTACCTTTTTTAGCCTAACCAGGATTTGAACCTGGGACCTTCATTCTCCGTTCTGACACCCTCTCTCACCGAGTGACTACTCCAGCATGTTCATTTTGGTGTTTTAAATGGTATATTATTAACCAAAATTAATGTGTTTTACAATATACTAAGCATCGTCATAACAAAAATGACGACAACTAATTTCATGACGTCAGTCAACACAAAAATTAAGTTCTGAAATTAAGTCATGAAATTAGTTGCCGTCATTTTTGCTTTGACGGTGACGTCATTCAAGTTATATAAGACATATGTTCACGTAGAAATCTATTAATGTTTAAGTTTACAATGACTGATGAAGATGCTCAAAGAGTCTATGCCAAAAAACTTGCTGCTGATAGAGAAAGTCTGAAAAGAAAGCGTGCCGAGGAACTATCAGCAGCAAGTTTTTTTGCATAGACTCTTTGAGCATCTTCATCAGTCATTGTAAACTTAAACATTAATAGATTTCTACGTGAACATATGTCTTATATAACTTGAATGACGTCACCGTCAAAGAAAAAATAACGACAACTAATTTCATGATGTCAGCCAACACAGAAACATGACGTCACCTGACAACTAATTTCATGACGTCAGCCGACACAGAAACAGGACGTCACCTGATCCACAGATCCACAGACAGACAACTTATTTTTATATAGATAGATATATATGTATATATATATATATATATATATATATATATATACTAGCTGTTGGGGTGGCGCTTCGCGCCACCCCAACACCTAGTTGGTGGGGGCGCCTCGTGCCCCCCCCAAGACCCCCCGCGCGCGTAAGTCGTTACGCGCCATATTAGTTACGCGCCATTGTAGTTGTGTCCCTATGTCCCGGTCGTCATTTGTGTCCCGGTGTCCCAGTCTGTGATTTCTCTTTGAGTGTCCCGGTCGTCATTTATATCCCCCTGTGCCCCCCGGCGTCCCCGTTGTAGTTGTGTCATTTATATTCCCTGTGTCCCGGTCGTCATCCCGGTATACATTCGTTTTTGAATTGGTATATAAATTTTTAATTTTTTCCCTTTTTTTCCTTTTAGTTTTTTTTTTTATTGGTTTTGACCTTTCTTTAGGTTTTTTAGTTTTTTTCTTTTTTCTTTTTAGTTTTTTTTGAAGTTTTTATCTTTTTAGTTTTTTTATTTTTATTTATATTTTTTTAGTTTTCTTTTTCTCCTTTATTTTTCAGTTTTTTTCCTTTTTTTAGGTTTTTTTTTTCTTTTTTAGTTCTTTTAGTTTTTACCTTTTTTAGTTTTTTTAGTTTTTTAGATGAAATTTGTTTTTAGTTTTTTTCCTTTTTTTCTTTTTAGTTTTTCATTGGTTTTTACCTTTTTTTTAGCTTTTTTAGTTTTTTTTCGTTTTTTCTTTTTACTTTTTTTTTAGTTTTTATCTTTTTATTTTTTTTTATTTTTATTCTTAATTTTATTAGTTTTCTTTTTCTCTTCTATTTTTCAGTTTTTTCCTTTTTTTTAGTTTTTTTTTAGTTTTTAGTTTTTTAGTTTTTTTAGTTTTTTTAGTTTTTTAGCTTTTTTATTTTTTTCATTAGTGTTTAGTTTTTTTTGTAGTTTTTGCCTTTTTTAGTTTTTTCAGTTTTTTATTAGTTTTTAGTTTTTTACCTTTTTTAGCCTAACCAGGATTTGAACCTGGGACCTTCATTCTCCGTTCTGACACCCTCTCTCACCGAGTGACTACTCCAGCATGTTCATTTTGGTGTTTTAAATGGTATATTATTAACCAAATTAATGTGTTTTACAATATACTAAGCATCGTCATAACCTAAATGACGACAACTAATTTCATGACGTCAGCCGACACAGAAACATGACGTCACCTGATCCACAGATCCACAGACAGACAACTTATTTTTATATATATGTGTCATTTATATTCGCTGTGTCCGGTCGTCATCCCGGTATACATTCGTTTTTGAATTGGTATATAAATTTTTTATTTTTTCCCTTTTTTTCCTTTTAGTTTTTTTTTATTGGTTTTGACCTTTTTTTGGGTTTTTAGTTTTTTCTTTTTTCTTTTAGTTTTTTTTGAAGTTTTTATCTTTTTAGTTTTTTTATTTTATTTATATTTTTTAGTTTTCTTTTTCTCCTTTATTTTTCAGTTTTTTTTTCCTTTTTTTAGGTTTTTTTTCCTTTTTTAGTTCTTTTAGTTTTTACCTTTTTAGTTTTTTTAGTTTTTTAGATGAAACTTTTTTTTTGTTTTTTTTCCTTTTTTTCTTTTTAGTTTTTCATTGGTTTTTACCTTTTTTTTAGCTTTTTTAGTTTTTTTTCGTTTTTTCTTTCTACTTTTTTTTTAGTTTTTATCTTTTTTTTATTTTATTCTTAATTTTATTAGTTTTCTTTTTCTCTTCTATTTTTCAGTTTTTTCCTTTTTTTAGTTTTTTTTAGTTTTTAGTTTTTTTAGTTTTTTAGCTTTTTTATTTTTTTCATTAGTTTTTAGTTTTTTTTGTAGTTTTTGCCTTTTTTTAGTTTTTTCAGTTTTTTTTTTTAGTTTTTAGTTTTTACCTTTTTTAGCCTAACTAGGATTTGAACCTGGGACCTTCATTCTCCGTTCTGACACCCTCTCTCACCGATTGACTACTCCAGCATGTTCATTTGGTGTTTTAAATGGTATATTATTAACCAAATTAATGTGTTTTACAATATACTAAGCATCGTCATAACAAAAATGACGACAACTAATTTCATGACGTCAGCCGACATAGAAACATGACGTCACCTGATCCACAGATCCACAGACAGACAACTTATTTTTATATAGATAGATATATATATCTATATATATAAAAATAAGTTGTCTGTCTGTGTGTCTGTCAGTGGATCAGGTGACGTCATGTTTCTGTGTTGACTGACGTCATGAAATTAGTTGTCGTCATTTTTTGCTTTGACGGTGACGTCATTCAAGATATTTAAGACATATGTTCACGTAGAAATCTATTAATGTTTAAGTTTACAATGACTGATGAACTTACAATGGCAAAAGCCGATGAAGATGCTCAAAGAGTCTATGCCAAAAAACTTGCTGCTGATAGAGAAAGTCAGAAAAGAAAGCGTGCCGAGGAATCAAAAGAACAGCAAGGAAACAGGCTTGAGGCTAAAGAACGCAAAACCGCACAGTTAGATGAAGATCCACCTGGACAGCGAGAGTCAAAAACATATCAAAACTGAAAATGATAGCGATGATGATTGGGTTTGGGATTTTGACTTGGATAAGGTCATCAATGCCTACCAGATTTTAGTTAAAAAAACAAAAGTTCGGCGATATGTATGGTGAAGCCAGTCAGTCGACGGCCAACCTACCCATCTTCAAAGATACCACGATAGGAAGACTCTACACCGTTCACCCCAATCAACATGAATGCTTCTTTGTACGCCTGCTTTTGGTGAATGTACCCGGTCCGACATCCTTTGAATATTTGAGAACTGTAAACGGTACTATACATGACACTTACCGTAGTGCATGCCAAGCTCTGAATTTACTGAAGAATGACCAACACTGGGGATAACTGCATCAATGACGCGTGCGAAACGTCAACCCCAAGTCAAATTCGTGCATTGTTTCGCATCATTTTAACAACTTGCTCTCCATCAGCTCCTACAGAGTTATGGGAAAAATATAAGTCAAAAATGTCCGAAGATATACTCCATCGAAAACAGTTAGAGACGTCAGATATGACTTTTGATTTTACATCAGAAATTTATAACTACACTTTTGTTATTATAGAAGATTTGTGCGTACGTATGGCAAACAAACCTCTTCAGGATTTGGGAATGCCTTCACCTAACCGTATCGCTGCTGTTTCGACATGTGTAGAATTGGATCGTGAACAAAGTTACAGTACGAGTGATATATTGTCGTATGTACAAAATAATATTTCCAAGTTAACGTCGGAACAAAAAGACATTTATGATACGATAATGCGTTGTGTCGATAACAACGTTGGAGAAATTTTCTTTTTGGATGCGCCAGGCGGTACTGGTAAAACGTTTGTGATAAAACTGATTCTGGCATCAATTTGATCAAAAAATAATATAGCGTTGGCAATTGCGTCGTCCGGAATAGCCGCAACATTGCTGCCTGGTGGAAGAACTGCTCATTCCCGCTTTGAAATTGCCTCTCAATTTGCATTCTACAGAAACTCCCACGTGCAATCTTTCCAAATCCTCTGGGATGGGTAAAGTATTGCAGCAATGCAAACTTATTATTTGGGATGAGTGCACAATGGCACACAAAAAATCGCTCGAGGCTCTGGATCAATGCTTGAAAGATTTGAGAGGGAAGTCGAAACCCTTTGGCAGCACATTAATATTGCTTGCGGGAGATTTCAGGCAAACATTACCTATAATACCTAGATCAACTCCTGCAGACGAAATGAATGCTTGTATTTCTATATATATCAATCAATATATATATAAATAAGTTGTCTGTCTGTGGATCTGTCAGGTGACGTCATGTTTTCGACTGACGAAATTACAGACCGGGACATCGGGACACAAATGACGACCGGGACACCGGCACATAGGGAATATAAATGACGACCGGGACAAGAGGAATGTTCGATTAGCAATCACCATCAACAAAGCACCGGGACACAAATGACGACCGGGACACAGGGAGTATAAATGACGACCAGGACATAAGTAAAAAAAAAAAACTAAAAACTAAAAAAAAGGTAAAAACTACAAAAAAACTAAAAAAAAAAAAAAACTAAAAACTAATAAAAAATTAAAAAAGCTAAAAAGCTAAAACAACTAAAAAAGAAAATAAAATGAAAAGGAAAAAAAATTAAAAATAAAGGAGAAAAACAAAACCAAAAAAAAAGAAAAAAAAACTAAAAAAAGGTAAAAAACTAAAACCTAAAAAAAGACCAATTCAAAAACGAATGTATATACAGACCGGGACACAAATGACGACCGGGACACCGGGACATGACGACCGGGACACAGGGACACAACTACAACAGGGACGCCGGGGGGCTCAGGGGGATATATAAATGACGATGGCGACACAGGGAATCGTCGATTAGCAATCACCATCAAAAAAGCTCAAGGGCAATCATTAGAATCATGAGGTATAGATCTGAATACGGATTGTTTTCCCATGGACCATTATATGTTGCATGTTCAAGAGTCGTTAAACCTGACATTCTATTTATATGCACAGACAATGGGACAGCAAAGAATGTTGTATATTCACAAGTTTTACGTAGTTAAAAACATATATATATATATATATATATATATATATATATATATATATATATAATATATATATATATATATATATATATATATATATATATATATATATATATATATATATATATATATATATATATATATATATATATATATATATATATATATATATATATATATATATATATATATATATATATATTTATACATATATATATATATATATATATATATATATATATATATATATATATATATATATATATCTATATATATAAAAATAAGTTGTCTGTGTGTGGATCTGTGGATGGATCAGGTGACGTCACCTGAAAAAACTGGATCAGGTGGACGTCAAAACTGAAACAACTAAAAAAAGGCAAAAACTACAAAAAAAACTAAAAACTAATAAAAAAAATAAAAAAGCTAAAAAAACTAAAAAACTAAAAAAG
This sequence comes from Artemia franciscana, assembly GCF_032884065.1. Classification (NCBI taxonomy): domain Eukaryota; kingdom Metazoa; phylum Arthropoda; class Branchiopoda; order Anostraca; family Artemiidae; genus Artemia; species Artemia franciscana. Next base: position 20,571 of record NW_027065146.1, read on the forward strand.
GCAAAAACTACAAAAAAACTAAAAACTAATAAAAAAGCTAAAAAACTAAAAAAACTAAAAAAAGGCAAAAACTACAAAAAAAACTAAAAAACTAATAAAAAAAAATAAAAAAGCTAAAAAACTAAAAAAACTAAAAAAACTAAAAAAAGGTAAAAAACTAAAAAAACTAAAAACTAAAAAAAACTAAAAAAAAGGAAAAAACTGAAAAATAAGCTAAAAACTGAAAAATAAGCTAAAATAAAGGTAAAAACCAATAAAAAAACTAAAAAGAAAAAAAGGAAAAAACTAAAAAAAAATTTCATCTAAAAAACTAAAAAAAAACTAAAAAAGGTAAAAACTAAAAGAACTAAAAAAGAAAAAAATAAATGACGACACTCAAAGAGAAAGCGACCAGGACAAAAGGAATGTTCGATTAGCAATCAACAAAGCACCGGGACACAGGGAGTATAAATGACGACCAGGACATAAGTAAAAAAAAAAACTAACAAAACTAAAAGAAGGTAAAAACTACAAAAAAAAACTAAAAAGAAAAAAAAACTAAAAACTAATAAAAAAACTAAAAAATCTAAAAATCTAAATAAACTAAAAAAGAAAAAAAAAAGGAAAAAAATAAAGGAGAAAAACAAAACTAAAAAAACGAATGTATATACAGACCGGGACACCGGGATACAAATGACGACCGGGACACATGGAATATAAATGACGACCGGGACACAGGGACACAACTACAACGGGGACACCGGGGGAAACAGGGGGATATAAATGACGACCGGGACAAAAAAACTAAAAAGAAAAAAAAAACTAAAAACTAATAAAAAAACTAAAAAATCTAAAAATCTAAATAAACTAAAAAAGAAAAAAAAAAGGAAAAAAGTAAAGGAGAAAAACAAAACTAAAAAACGAATGTATATACAGACCGGGACACCGGGATACAAATGACGACCGGGGACACAGGGAATATAAATGACGACCGGGACACAGGGACACAACTACAACGGGGACACCGGGGGAGACAGGGGGATATAAATGACGACCGGGACACCGGGACAGGGAATGGTCGATTAGCAATCACCATCAACAAAGCTCAAGGGCAATCATTAGAATCATGAGGTATAGATCTGAATACAGATTGTTTTCCCATGGACCATTATATGTTGCATGTTCAAGAGTCGGTAAACCTGACAATCTATTTATATGCAAAGACAATGGGACAGCAAAGAATGTTGTATATTCGCAAGTTTTACGTAGTTAAAACCATATATATATATATATATATATATATATATATATATATATATATATATATATATATATATATATATATATATATCTATATTCACAGGTGGGACATAGGGACACAACTACAATGGCGCGTAACTATTATGGCGCGTAACTATTATGGCGCGTAACGACTTACGCGCGCGGGGGGGCTTGGGGGGGCGAGAAGCGCCCCACCAACTAGGTGTTGGGGTGGCGCGAAGCGCCACCCCAACACCTAGCATATATATATATATATATATATATATATATATATATATATATATATATATATATATATATATATATATATATATATATAATATATATATATATATTATATATATATATATATGGCGCGAAGCGCCACCCCAACAGCTAGTATATATATATATATATATATATATATATATATATATATATATATATATATATATATATATATATATATATATATAATATATATATATATATATATATATATATATATATAATATATATTGCTTGATGCAAAGAATGTTGGAAATCTACACTTACCTGTAGATTAGGATGGTCCCAAGGAGGTTACTTATAGGCTTTTTATAATAGAAGCTTATTACTACAAGAAACTCATTATGACACCCAGCTGTCTGCGACCAAAAACAGTTGGGTACACTCCTCCTCCACTATAATCTGCTAGAGATCTCTTTCGCTTATAAGGCTATTGTTTTCTCAAGGGGTATCATTCCTCAAGTTCAACCTACTGTGCCGTTGCAGTTACGTCTATAATTAGGCAAGCTCTTTAAAGGTCCAGTCTGATGCTACTATGAGGCTACGCAGCCAGGGGGTAAGGAACAGACCTTACCCCCTAAAGAACAGACCTAATACTGTTATTAGTTATATCGTTCATTTTGTTTATTAAATTTAAATTTATTATCAATAGATGAAAAGCGGTTCCCGAACTTAATTGATGCTGAGACTGAATATGTTCAAAATTTCATAAGTCACTGCCTTCAAATTAAAATGAAAGAGACAATCTTATGTACAATAATATATAATTAGAAACAATAACAATAAATATGCACATGATATAAAAATTTCATAAGTTGGTAAATAAATCTTAACAGTACAACAGAAATTAAAATAAAAATATGAAATCAAGTACCTCCAAGATTAGTGTTTGTAC
>NW_027065147.1:0-22978 GCF_032884065.1 Artemia franciscana
CCCGGTCTGTATATACATTCGTTTTTGAATTGGTCTTTTTTTCAGTTTTTAGTTTTTTCCTTTTTTTAGTTTTTTTAGTTATACGTCATGATTCTAATGATTGCCCTTGAGCTTTGTTGATGGTGATTGCTAATCGAACATTCCCTGTGTCCCGGTCGTCATTTATATTCCCTGTGTCCCGGTCGTCATTTGTATCCCGGTGTCCCGGTCTATATATACATTCGTTTTTGAAATGGTATATGATGAAATAAATTTTGTATTTTTCCCCTTTTTTTCTTTTTAGTTTTTTTTTTGGTTTTTACTTTTTTTAGTTTTTTAGTTTTTTTTTCTCTTTTCTTTTTAGTTTTTATTTTATTTTTATTTTTTTAGTTTTGTTTTTCTCCTTTATTTTTCATGTTTTTTCTTTCTTTATTTTTTTCTTTTTTATTTTTTTTTAGTTTTTTTAGTTTTTTTACTTATGTCCTGGTCGTCATTTATACTCCCTGTGTCCCGGTCGTCATTTGTGTCCCGGTGCTTTGTTGATGATGATTGCTAATCGAACATTCCTTGTATCCCGGTCGCTTTCTCTTTGAGTGTCCCGGTCGTCATTTATATTCCCTATGTGCCGGTGTCTCGGTCGTTATTTGTGTCCCGATGTCCCGGTCTGTAATTTCGTCAGTCGAAAACATGACGTCAGTCGACACAAAACATGACGTCACTCGACAGACACACACACACAGACAACTTATTTTTATATACTAGATGTTGGGGTGGCGCTTCTTGCCACCCCAACACCTAGCTGGTGGGGCGCTTCGCGCCCCCAAGCCCCCCCGCGCGCGTAAGTCGTTACGCGCCATATTAGTTACGCGCCATTGTATTTGTGTCCCTGTGTCCCCACCTGTGAATATAGATAGAATTATATATGTGTTTCAAACTACGCGAAAATTGCGAATATACAACATTCTTGGCTTTCCCATTGTCTGTGCATATACAAAGCCGTATGTACTAATAATGACGTCATATGCAAACGCTCTTTTTACAGACAAACAAACATGCATACACACAACTCGTTTTTATATAGATAGATAGATAGATAGATACAATACAAATTAACTGCGTAAAACTTGCGAATATACAACATTCTTCGCTGTCAAATTGTCGCTGCATAAAAATAGATTGTCAGGTTTACCGACCCTCGAACATACAACGTACAATTGTCCATGGGAAAAACAATCAGTATTAAGATCTATACCACATTTTTCTAATGATTGACCTTGAGCTTTGTTAATGGTGATTGCAAATGCTAATCGAATTGGGAATTGCAATCTTTTAAATTGACAAGGCAGATCCGTTGGAATCATGGGAATGCGAGGAATAAGAACAGCCTCACACTCAAAAGGTCCTGTCAAGATTGTGGCCTCTATTAGGTTTTCCATTGTTTTTTTTTTACGACAAGTCGCGTGCCATTGCAAAGCTTTGGCTTCTTAAAAGTATTATTGGTACGCCTATTTTTAGTTGTAGCACGTGTGGTGGAAACCCTGAAGGATCTATGGAATTTAAAAATTCAGATGGATAATTAACCGCTTCATTTGGTTCCAAAACTGTGTCGACTGACTTGTAAAGGACTGCCTGGTCTCGAATCTTGGTCAAAACAATATTGTTGATTTCATGGACGTCTATATTTTTGGGTGCGAGAATCGCTCTTTCACTTAGCCATTTATTATTTTTATAATTTTTTAGAATATTCGGAAATACTTTTTCAATCAATTCATTTTTGGACGTCACTAAATTACAGAAATCAGCAGGTAGTTGTATACGTCCTGAAATTGAGTCTACTGGGAGCTTTCCGTTTCCAATTGCCAGCAATTGATCTGAAAATGTTTGACCAGAGTCATCGTTCTGCAATCGGACACGCATATTTGTAGTTAATTTTAATATTTTTACGTGTGCCCATAAATTAGAATTTTTCAGGCAAGCATTCATTTCGTCTGCAGGAGTTAAACTACGTAAAATTGCGAATATACAACATTCTTGGCTTTCCCATTGTCTGTGCATATACAAAGCCGTATGTACTAATAATGACGTCATATACAAACGCTCTTTTTACAAACAAACAAACATGCATACACACAACTCGTTTTTACATACATAGATAGATAGATAGATACAATACAAATTAACTGCGTAAAACTTGCGAATATACAACATTCTTCGCTGTCCAATTGTCGCTGCATATAAATAGATTGTCAGGTTTACCGACCCTCGAACATGCAACGTACAATTGTCCATGGGAAAAACAATCAGTATTAAGATCTATACCACATTTTTCTAATGATTGACCTTGAGCTTTGTTAATGGTGATTGCAAATGCTAATCGAATGGGAATTGCAATCTTTTAAATTGAAAAGGCAGATCCGTTGGAATCAGGGGAATGCGAGGAGTAAGAACAGTCTCACCCTCAAAAGGCCCTGTCAAGATTGTGGCCTCTATTAGGTTTTCCATTGTTTTTTTACGGCAAGTCGCGTGCCATTGCAAAGCTTTGGTGGGTTGATATTCTTAAAAGTATTATTGGTACGCCTATTTTTAGTTGTAGCACGTGTGGTGGAAACCCTGAAAGATCCATGGAATTTAAAAATTCAGATGGATAATTAACCGCTTCATTTGGTTCCAAAACTGTGTCGACTGACTTGTAAAGGACTGCCTGGTCTCGAATCTTGGTCAAAACAATATTGTTGATTTCGTGGACGTCTATATTTTTGGGTGCGAGAATCGCTCTTTCACTTAGCCATTTATTATTTTTATAATTCTTTAGAATATTCGGAAATACTTTTTCAATCAATTCATTTTTGGACGTCACTAAATTACAAAAATCAGCAGGTAGTTGTATACGTCTTGAAATTCAGTCTACTGGGAGCTTTCCGTTTCCAATTGCCAGCAATTGATCTGAAAATGTTTGACCAGAGTCATCGTTTTGCAATCGGACACGCATATTTGTAGTTAATTTCAATATTTTTACGTGTGCCCATAAATTAGAATTTTTCAGGCAAGCATTCATTTCGTCTGCAGGAGTTGATCTAGGTATTATAGGTAATGTTTGCCTGAAATCTCCCGCAAGCAATATTAATGTGCTGCCAAAGGGTTTCGACTTCCCACTCAAATCTTTCAAGCATTGATCCAGAGCCTCGAGCGATTTTTTTGTGTGCCATTGTGCACTCATCCCAAATAATAAGTTTGCATTGCTGCAATACTTTACCCATCCCAGGTGATTTGGAAATATTGCACGTGGGAGTTTCTGTAGAATGCAAATTCAGAGGCAATTTCAAAGCGGAATGAGCAGTTCTTCCACCAGGCAGCAATGTTGCGGCTATTCCGGACGACGCAATTGCCAACGCTATACAATTTTTTGATCGAATTGATGCCAGAATCAGTTTTATCACAAACGTTTTACCAGTACCTCCTGGCGCATCCAAAAAGAAAATTTCTCCAACGTTGTTATCGACACAATGCATTATCGTATCATAAATGTCTTTTTGTTCCGACGTTAACTTGGAAATGTTATTTTGTACATACGACAATAGATCACTCGTACTGTAACTTTGTTCACGATCCAATTCTACACATGTCGAAACAGCAGCGATACGGTTAGGTGAAGGCATTCCCAAGCAAGTTGAAATTCCCGAGCAAGTTGTTAAAATGATGCCAAACAATGCAAGAATTGCATTGTTCCTCTTCCTATCGTGGTATCTTTGAAGATGGTAGGTTGGCCGTCGACTGACTTACCCTGTTTTCGACGTTCAAATACTTTATTTTTAGTATTCCACGTGTAATACGAAGGCACTTCAGTATACAGCAGTTTTTTGCAAAAGAATCATTTTTGGAAAGCGAAAAAAAAGCTGTTAATGTTGTATCCGGTGGATTTAGGGCTCTTTGTTGCACGTTGGTTTCCGAAATAAACACGTTGACCATTCTGTAATTGTACCGCTAAGTGAACAACAGCTGGACTACGTTCATGTATCGGAAATGAAAGAATTCGCCAAACAGCTTCATTACTGCTTATGTATCTTCCAGCCTGATATTGTACGATTTCGTCGAAATCATTGATTTCGGGCTGCAAGCCAAAAACTGCCATGTCACTGCCTTTGTTGACGTATTTACATATGTATTTGATTGCCTTTACGACCGCCATCTTCAGTAGATCTTCTTCTATATTGTGGGTAACCATCATTACCAGTAATTGTATTTGATACTAAAAGTCGAGGATATTTATTTGTGCACCTTCCTTTGGCCATGCAGGTGAATTTTCGTTCAGTGCACCGCAAGGTCCATGTATCATATTTTTTACAATAATATCATGTAACCCCTTTTCGACATTTTTATCAGGTATTTCAGCGGAAATCCCATCATCAGTTTCGTTCGAAGTAATTTTTTTATGTAGCCAGATTAGTATATGTGCGTGTGGCAAACCTCGTTTTTGCCATTCCACTGAGTACATCCAGCATCGCACTGACCCAAACACTTCAAGTTTTACTATGTAGTTTATCAGTGATTTCAACTTTTGCCGGAAGACACGGGCCGTAATGTCATGCCTATGAACCGCCGATTGTCCTTGAAGTAAAAGCTGCAGTATCTCGTCCCAAGATTGATTACATGTAAATGTAATAAATAAATCTGGACGACCATAGAGACGAACATACGCAATAGCATCTTGAGCATATTCATGCATATGACGGGGAGTGCCAGCATATGACGAAGGTAAAATTGCTAATCTTCCAACGTTTGTGGTATTACCGTCATTTGTTTTAACTGCATCTCGCAAATGAATGTATTGTTCAGAGCGGAGCTTGGTCTGATTCAAGCGGATATATAGCAAACGTTCTGATTCAATCAAAATTCAAATCTGATTCAATCTGATTCAAAGCAAACGTTTATATATATATATATATAAACATATATATATATATATATATATATATATATATATATATATATATATATATATATATATATATATATTATATTTATATATATATATATATATATATATATATATATATATATATATATATATATATATATATATATATATATATATATATATATATATATATATATATATATTAACGTCATTAAAAGTATTTAAGAAAATCGTTCAAAGACAAATTTTTAATTGTCAGAAGATCGTGGACGGAAAAATATTTAATCGTAAAATGACTGAAGAACCTACAAGGGCAACAGACACGCAACTTTCGAGTTACGTCGTGTCATCATGTCGTAATGAAGTTAGTTGTCGTCATGTTCGTTATGACGATGAGGTCATCAAAAGTATTAAGAAAATCGTTCTTAGACAAATTCTTAATTGTAAGAAGATCGTGGACGGAAAAATGTTTAACACGTAGAAATCTATTAATGTTTAACTTTAAAATGACTGATGAACTTACAATGGCAACAGCCGAGGAAGATGCTCCAAGAGTCTATGCCAAAAAACTTGCTGCTGATAGAGAAAGTAAGAAAAGAAAGCCTGCCGAGGAATCAAAAGAACAGCAAGGAAACAGGCTTGAGGCTGATAGAGAAAGAAAGAACAGAAAGCGTGCCGAGGAACTACCAGAGCAACGCGAAACCAGACTTGCTGCTAAAAGAGAAAGTGAAAAAAGAAGGCGTGCCGAGGAACTACCAGAGCAACATGAAACCAGACTTGCTGCTAAAAGAGAAAGTGAAAAAAGAAGGCATGCCGAGGAACTACCAGAGCAACATGAAACCAGACTTGCTGCTAAAAGAGAAAGTGAAAAAAGAAGGCGTGCCGAGGAATCACAAGAACAGCAAGAAATCAGGCTTGCTGCTGATAGAGAAAGTAAGAAAAGAAAGCGTGCCGAGGAATCAGAGCAACCTGAAAGTTATCGCCTGGCATTCAGGTACAGCCCAGTCGATGATTATAGCTTGAGTAGATGTGTTCAAATCGGGACTATGTCTAAAATTTGTCCCTATTGCAAGACCTTGAAATTCAATGGTGAAACAATGGGAATATATTTTAAAATGCCGTCAATTGTTTCACCAATTCGTCGTTGATATGTATGCTAAAATTGAATCAGAACGTTTGCTATATATCCGCCTGAATCAGACCAAGCTCCGCTCTGAACAATACATTCATTTGCGAGATGCAGTTATAAATGACGGTAATACCACAAACGTTGGAAGATTAACAGTTTTTACCAGAGCGATTCTTGCACCCAAAAATATAGATGTCCACGAAATCAACAATATTGTTTTGACCAAGATTAGAGACCAGGCAGTCCTTTACAAGTCAGTCGACACAGTTTTGGAACCAAATGAAGCGGTTAATTATCCATCTGAATTTTTAAATTCCGTAGATCTTTCAGGGTTTCCACCAAACGTGCTACAACTAAAAATAGGCGTACCAATAATACTTTTAAGAAATATCAACCCACCAAAGCTTTGGAATGGCACGCGACTTGCCGTAAAAAAACAATGGAAAACCTAATAGAGGCCACAATCTTGACAGGGTCTTTTGAGGGTGAGGCTGTTCTTATTCCTCGCATTCCCATGATTCCAACGGATCTGCCTTTTCAATTTAAAAGATTGCAATTCCCAATTCGATTAGAACTTGCAATCACCATTAACAAAGCTCAAGGTCGATCATTAGAAAAATGTGGTATAGATCTTAATACTGATTGTTTTTCCCATGGACAATTGTACGTTGCATGTTCGAGGGTCGGTAAACCTGACAATCTATTTATATGCAGCGACAATTGGACAGATAAGAATGTTGTATATTCGCAAGTTTTACGCAGTTAATTTGTATTGTATCTATCTATCTATCTATCTATATAAAAACGAGTTGTGTGTATGCATGTTTGTTTGTTTGTAAAAAGAGTGTTTGCATATGACGTCATTATTAGTACATGAGGCTTTGTATATGCACATACAATGGGAAAGCCAAGAATGTTGTATATTCGCAAGTTTTACGTAGTTTGAAACACATATATAAATCTATCTATATTCACAGGTGGGACACAGGGACACAACTACAATGGCGCGTAACTAATATGGCACGTAACGACTTACGCGCGCGGGGGGGCTTGGGGGGGCGCCAAGCGCCCAACCAACTAGGTGTTGGGGTGGAGCCTTCGCGCCACCCCAACAGCTAGTATATATATATATCTGTATATATATAAAAATAAGTTGTCTGTCTGTGTGTCTGTCTGTCAGGTGACGTCATGTTTCTGTGTCGACTGATGTCATGAAGTTAGTTGTTGTCATTTTTGCTATGACGGTGACGTCATTAAAGATATTTAATCATGAAGTTAGTTGTCGTCATTTTTTCTATGACGGTGACGTCATTAAAGATATTTAAGACATATATGTTCACGTAGAAATCTATTAATGTTTAAGTTTAAAATGACTGATGAACTTACAATGACAAAAGCCGATGAAGATGCTCAAAGAGTCTATGCCAAAAAACTTGCTGCTGATAGAGAAAGTCAGAAAAGAAAGCATGCCGAGGAAGCAAAAGAACGGCAAGGAAACAGGCTTGAGGCTGATAGAGAAAGAAAGAACAGAAAGCGTGCCGAGGAACTACCAGAGCAACGCGAAAGCAGACTTGCTGCTAAAAGAGAAAGTGAAAAAAGAAGGCGTGCCGAGGAATCACAAATACAGCAAGAAATCAGGCTTGCTGCTGATAGAGAAAGTAAGAAAAGAAAGCGTGCCGAGGAATCAGAGCAAACTGAAAGTTATCGCCTGGCATTCAGGTACAGCCCAGTCGATAATTATAGCTTGAGTAGATGTGTTCAAATCGGGGCAATGTCTAAAATTTGTCCCTATTGCAAGGCCTTTAAATTCAATGGTGAAACAATGGGAGTGTGTTGCGCCTCAGGAAAAGTTAAACTTCCTCCATTGGCTGCACCACCAGAGCCATTGAAGACTTTCCTTACTGGAACTACGTCAGAATCTAAGCGTTTTTTGTCAAAAATCAGAAAATACAACTCATGTTTCCAAATGACATCGTTTGGAGCCCAAATCGAAAATCCAGATCAATTTAAGTCTACTTTCAAAGTAAAAGGGCAAATTTATCATAGAGCAGGGTCCCTTCTACCATTCTCAGGCGAGAATCATAAATTTTTACAGTTGTACTTCATCAGTGATAGAAATTCTGAATTGAATGCACGTTGCGAAATTTCTCCCAACGTTGAAAGGACAATCGTTTCCCGATTGCAACATCTTTTCCATGAAAATAATAATTTAGTGCGTCTGTTCAAAACAGCCATCGATTTGATGCCTACTGATACGCATAAAATTGTTATTTCCGCTGACAAAACGCCACCTGGCCAACATATGCGTAGATACAATGCTCCAACTATCGACGAAGTGGCAATCGTTATGGTCGGTGATCAGTTTTTACCTCGAGATATTATTCTTCATAAGCGAAACGCTCAGTTGTTAAGAATTGCTGAAACTCATCGATGCTACGATGCCCTACAATATCCTATCATTTTTTGGGATGGAGCCGACGGCTATCACTTTAATATTAAATTGATGAATCCAGCCACTAACAAAGAAATGAATAAGAAATGCAGTGCAATGCATTATTATTCCTATAGACTAATGATTCGGCAGGATGAAGAAAATTATATTTTAAAATGCCGTGAATTTTTTCACCAATTTGTCGTTGATATTTATGCTAAAATTGAATCAGAACGTTTGCTATACATCCGCCTGAATAAGACCAAGCTCCGCTCTGAACAATACATTCATTTGCGAGATGCAGTTATAAATGACGGTAATACCACAAACGTTGGAAGATTAACAATTTTACCTTCGTCATATGCTGGCAGTCCCCGTCATATGCATGAATATGCTCAAGATGCTATTGCGTATGTTCGTCTCTATGGTCGTCCAGATTTATTTATTAAATTTACATGTAATCAATCTTGGGACGAGATACTGCAGCTTTTACTTCAAGGACAATCGCCGGTTCATAGGCATGACATTACGGCCCGTGTCTTCCGGCAAAAGTTGAAATCTCTGATAAACTACATAGTAAAACTTGAAGTGTCTGGGTCAGTGCGATGCTGGATGTACTCAGTGGAATGGCAAAAACGAGGTTTGCCACACCCACATATACTAATCTGGCTACATAAAAAAATTACTTCGAACGAAATTGATGATGTGATTTCCGCTGAAATACCTGATAAAAATGTCGATAAGGGGTTACATGGTATTATTGTAAAAAATATGATACATGGACCTTGCGGTGCACTGAACGAAAATTCACCATGCATGGCCAAAGGAAGGTGCACAAATCAATATCCTCGACTTTTAGTATCAAACACAATTACTGGCAATGATGGTTACCCACAATATAGAAGAAGATTTACTGAAGATGGCGGTAAAACAGCAATAATAAAGAAGCGTAATAGTACCACCATCGAAGTAGATAACCAGTGGGTTGTTCCATATTCCCCATTATTATCAAAAACATTTAATACACATAAACGTTGAATACTGTAACTCCGTAAAGGCAATCAAATACATATGTAAATACGTCAACAAAGGCAGTGACATGGCAGTTTTTGGCTTGCAGCCCGAAATCAAAGATTTCGACGAAATCGTACAATATCAGGCTGGAAGATACATAAGCAGTAATGAAGCTGTTTGGCGAATTCTTTCATTTCCGATACATGAACGTAGTCCAGCTGTTGTTCACTTAGCGGTACATTTACAGAATGGTCAACGTGTTTATTTCACGGAAACCAACGTGCAACAAAGAGCCCTGAATCCACCGGATACAACATTAACAGCTTTTTTTTCGCTTTGCAAAAATGATTCTTTTGCAAAAAAACTGCTGTATACTGAAGTGCCTTCGTATTACACGTGGAATACTAAAAATAAAGTATTTGAACGTCGAAAACAGGGTAAGTCAGTCGACGGCCAACCTACCATCTTCAAAGATACCACGATAGGAAGACTCTACACCGTTCACCCCAATCAACATGAATGCTTCTTTCTACGCCTGCTTTTGGTGAATGTACCCGGTCCGACATCCTTTGAGTATTTGAGAACTGTAAACGGTACTATACATGACACTTACCGTAGTGCATGCCAAGCTCTGAATTTATTGAAGAATGACCAACACTGGGATAACTGCATCAATGACGCGTGCGAAACGTCAACCTTAAGTCAAATTCGTGCATTGTTTGGCATCATTTTAACAACTTGCTCTCCATCAGCTTCTACAGAGTTATTGGAAAAATATAAGTCAAAAATGTCCGAAGATATACTCCATCGAAAACAGTTAGAGACGTCAGATATGAGTTTTGATTTTACATCAGAAATTTATAACTACACTTTAGTTATTATAGAAGATTTGTGCGTACGTATGGCAAACAAACCTCTTCAAGATTTGGGAATGCCTTCACCTAACCGTATCGCTGCTGTTTCGACATGTGTAGAATTGGATCGTGGACAAAGTTACAGTACGAGTGATCTATTGTCGTATGTACAAAATAACATTTCCAAGTTAACGTCGGAACAAAAAGACATTTATGATACGATAATGCATTGTGTCGATAACAACGTTGGAGAAATTTTCTTTTTGGATGCGCCAGGAGGTACTGGTAAAACGTTTGTGATAAAACTGATTCTGGCATCAATTCGATTAAAAAATGATATAGCGTTGGCAATTGCGTCGTCCGGAATAGCCGCAACATTGCTGCCTGGTGGAAGAACTGCTCATTCCGCTTTGAAATTGCCTCTATATTTGCATTCTACAGAAACTCCCACGTGCAATATTTCCAAATCATCTGGGATGGGTAAAGTATTGCAGCAATGCAAACTTATTATTTGGGATGAGTGCACAATGGCACACAAAAAATCGCTCGAGGCTCTGGATCAATGCTTGAAAGATTTAAGAGGGATTTCGAAACCCTTTGGCAGCACATTAATATTGCTTGCGGGAGATTTCAGGCAAACATTACCTATAATACCTAGATCAACTCCTGCAGACGAAATGAATGCTTGCCTGAAAAATTCTAAATTATGGGCACACGTAAAAATATTAAAATTAACTACAAATATGCGTGTCCGATTGCAAAACGATGACTCTGGTCAAACATTTTCAGATCAATTGCTGGCAATTGGAAACGGAAAGCTCCCAGTAGACTCAATTTCAGGACGTATACAACTACCTGCTGATTTCTGTAATTTAGTGACGTCCAAAAATGAATTGATTGAAAAAGTATTTCCGAATATTCTAAAAAATTATAAAAATAATAAATGGCTAAGTGAAAGAGCGATTCTCGCACCCAAAAATATAGACGTCCACGAAATCAACAATATTGTTTTGACCAAGATTCGAGACCAGGCAGTCCTTTACAAGTCAGTCGACACAGTTTTGGAACCAAATGAATCTATATATCTATCTATCTATATAAAAACGAGTTTTGTGTATGCATGTTTGTTTGTTTGTAAAAAGAGCGTTTGCATATGACGTCATTATTAGTACATACGGCTTTGTATATGCACAGACAATGGGAAAGCCAAGAATGTTGTATATTCGCAATTTTTACGTAGTTTGAAACACATATATAAATCTATCTATATTCACAGGTGGGACACAGGGACACAACTACAATGGCGCGTAACGACTTACGCGCGCGGGGGGGCTTGGGGGGGCGCGAAGCGCCCCACCAACTAGGTGTTGGGGTGGCGCGAAGCGCCACTCCAACAGCTAGTATATATATATATATATATATATATATATATATCTATATATATAAAAATAAGTTGTCTGTCTGTGTGTCTGTCTGTCAGGTGACGTCATGTTTCTGTGTCGACTGACGTCATGAAGTTAGTTGTAGTCATTTTTGCTATGACGGTGACGTCATTAAAGATATTTAAGACATATATGTTCACGTAGAAATGTTTAAGTTTAAAATGACTGATGAACTTACAATGGCAAAAGCCGATGAAGATGCTCAAAGAGTCTATGCCAAAAAACTTGCTGCTGATAGAGGAAGTCAGAAAAGAAAGCGTGCCGAGGAATCAAAAGAACAGCAAGGAAACAGGCTTGAGGCTAAAGAACGCAAAACCGCGTAGTTAGATGAAGATCCACCTGGACAGCGAGAGTCAAAACATATCAAAACTGAAAATGATAGCGGTCATGATTGGGTTTGGGATTTTGACTTGGATAAGGTCATCAATGCCTACCAGATTTTAGTTAAAAAAACAAAGGTTCGGCGATATGTATTTCATAGTGAAGCTGAAAAATAAAGAAGAAAAAGAAAACTGAAAAAAGAAAAAATGTAAAATACTAAAAAATACTAAAAAGAAAAAACACTCAAAGAGAAATTACAGACCGGTACACAAATGACGACCTGGACACAGGGAATATAAATGACGACCAGGACACAGGTATTTAAGAATATCGTTCAAAGACAAATTTTTAATTGTAAGAAGACCGTTGAAAGAGAAATTTCTAATTGTAAAATGACTGAAGAACCTACAATGGCAACACCCGAGGAAGCTGCTCAAAACGAATGTATTCAAGCCGAAGTAGCTGAGTTGGTAAAGCGTTATGTTTCAGGTTCTAGGTCCGAGAGGCTCCAGGTTTGAGCCTTGGCTTTAGCATTAATACTGTCTGTGTGTCTGTCAGGTGACTTCATGTTTCTCTGTCGACTGACGTCATGAAGTTGGTTGTCGTCATTTTTGCTATGACGGTGACGTCATTAAAGATATTTAAGACATATATGTTCACGTAGAAATCTATTAATGTTTAAGTTTAAAATGACTGATGAACTTACAATGGCAAAAGCCGATGAAGATGCTCAAAGAGTCTATGCCAAAAAACTTGCTTCTGATAGAGAAAGTCAGAAAAGAAAGCGTGCCGAGGAATCGAAAGAACAGCAAGGAAACAGGCTTGAGGCTGATAGAGAAAGAAAGAACAGAAAGCGTGCCGAGGAACTACCAGAGCAACGCGAAAGCAGACTTGCTGCTAAAAGAGAAAGTGAAAAAAGAAGGCGTGTGTCAAACATTTTCAGATCAATTGCTGGCAATTGGAAACGGAAAGCTCCCAGTAGACTCAATTTCAGGACGTATACAGCTACCTGCTGATTTCTGTAATTTATTGACGTCCAAAAATGAATTGATTGAAAAAGTATTTCCGAATATTCTAAAAAATTATAAAAATGATAAATGGCTAAGTGAAAGAGCGATTCTCGCACCCAAAAATATAGACGTCCACGAAATACACAATATTGTTTTGACCAAGATTCGAGACCAGGCAGTCCTTTACAAGTCAGTCGACACAGTTTTGGAACCAAATGAAGCGGTTAATTATCCATCTGAATTTTTAAATTCCATAGATCTTTCAGGGTTTCCACCACACGTGCTCCAACTAAAAATAGGCGTACCAATAATACTTTTAAGAAACATCAACCCACCAAAGCTTTGCAATGGCACGCGACTTGCCGTAAAAAAGAATGGAAAACCTAATAGAGGCCACAATCTTGACAGGGCCTTTTGAGGGTGAGGCTGTCCATGATTCCAACGGATCTGCCTTTTCAATTTAAAAGATTGCAATTCCCAATTCGATTAGCATTTGCAATCACCATTAACAAAGCTCAAGGTCAATCATTAGAAAAATGTGGTATAGATCTTAATACTGATTGTTTTTCCCATGGACAATTGTACGTTGCATGCTCGAGGGTCAGTAAACCTGACAATCTATTTATATGCAGCGACAATTGGACAGCGAAGAATGTTGTATATTCGCAAGTTTTACGCAGTTAATTTGTATTGTATCTATCTATCTATATAAAAACGAGTTGTGTGTATGCATGTTTGTTTGTTTGTAAAAAGAGCGTTTGCATATGACGTCATTATTAGTACATACGGCTTTGTATATGCACAGACAATGGGAAAGCCAAGAATGTTGTATATTCGCAATTTTTACGTAGTTTAACTCCTGCAGACGAAATGAATGCTTGCCTGAAAAATTCTAATTTATGGGCACACGTAAAAATATTAAAATTAACTACAAATATGCGTGTCCGATTGCAAAACGATGACTCTGGTCAAACATTTTCAGATCAATTGCTGGCAATTGGAAACGGAAAGCTCCCAGTAGTGGGAAAGCCAAAAATGTTGTATATTCGCAATTTTTACGTAGTTTGAAACACATATATAAATCTATCTATATTCACAGTGGGACACAGGGACACAACTAATATGGCGTGTAAGGACTTACGCGCGCGGGGGGGCTTGGGGGGGGCGCGAAATGCCCCACCAACTAGGTGTTGGGGTGGCGCGAAATGCCACCCCAACAGCTAGTATATATATATATATATATATATATATATATATATATATATATATATATATACTAGCTGTTAGTATATGTATATATATATATATATATATATATATATATATATATATATATATATATATATATGTATATATATATATATATATACTATCTGTTAGTACATACATACTAGCTGTTAGCTAGTATCGGGAAAGAAATATCGGGCATCGGCCGATATCCTTTTTTGCATGGGCAACTTATCCAGAAGGTGGCACCATATTTCCTAAGGTACTTTTGCTTGTTAGTCATTGGGGGTGGAGATACCAGTTAAGTCTGACCATGGTGAAGAGAGCACCAGAGGCGACTCAAGTGAAATCAAAGTGATTGTTGTCAATACATATCAATACACACCTGGTGTAGTAATCTTCTAATTCCAAGACTTCAAGTACGTACAGCTTCTACCAAAACAACTAAAAATAACACAATAAACCATATATTTCTGTTTAATGAATGTTCACTTGCGTGGGTGAAATATCCAAGATTGAATCGGTTTAATTCATGATATCCAGTCAGCAGCCCAGCTAAGAGGGAGAGGAGGAGTTCCAAGGTGTCGCCACCGCGTATCCACACCCTGCAAAATTTACCTATTTACCTTAGAAATTTAGCTCTTGTGTCCCCATTTATTAGCATACTGGACAATTCTTTTGACGTATTTTTTAAATCTTTCCTCCAAACTTAAAACGTTATCTACACCCCTGTATCCAGTTTGCCTACCATGGACTCGTTAGTAAGAGGCCATATCTTATGAATGTAAGGTAAAATTTTCACATTAATATGTGAATGATTAAAATCCAAAGTTCCGCTACTGAAATTTGGATTTGAATACTCAGTTTCTATTAAGATCTTGTACTTCTTTCAATCAGATTTTGACGTATTAAATTCTTTGATTAATTTTTTTCTTATTTGTCACTACTGGCACCAGTTGTGACATCAGTAACTTTCAGTATACAATTAAAATTATCTTTAAAGCATAAGATTAAATTTTTTTAACAACCACCGAGTCATTGAACAGCCTAAAGAAATATTGGATTGATATTATCAGGTAACATCTTCGTCTCCTCAGCTATAATACCAATAGTGAGTATTATGCAATCTTAAATTGTAAGGAATACGCTATTATTGATCGAAATGAAGATCAAACAAACCATAATATGAACTCTGGAAATCCGGTTATTTTTCTCTATACAAAAGTAGATATCAAGTTGATACACATTATATAGCTAGTCTATACTTCTAATACTGTCAAGATGGCTTACTTCGAATGTGTCTATAAACTAATGACATGTCCTTTTCAGAACTAAGACAAAGCCAGTCATTGAACTGGGCCATTGTGGAGATGTGATACCAAATTAAAGGAAATAAAAAATAAAGGAACAATCCTAAAATACTCTTTATTCTGTAAAATAGTGTCCTTAATTGATTTGCTTTTAATGCATCAAAACTTCTATATTTTATTATTTTGTATTTTAAGTAAAGCGCTATTTATTCTATAGCCCTGGAAACATCACTAGTTGGTTTATTTGCATTAGTATTATATATATATATATATATATATATATATATATATATATATATATATATATATATATACATATATATATATATATATATATATATATATATATATATATATATATATATACATACATATATATATATATATATATATATATATATATATATATATATATATATATATATATATATATATATATATATATATATATATATATATATATGATGGCTGTGAAGTAATAATTTTTGTTCGTTTTAAGGTTCCACTTCACTCCTTACTTCCTTCGGGAAAAACTTTGTTTTTATGGCACTTGGCATCTACCAAGTGACATAGCTATCGCAAATTCTGTCGGTCGGTCTGTCTGTCCCGGATTTGCTAGTTTAGGCACTTCCAGGTAAGCTAAGACGATGAAATTTGGCAGGCGTATTAGCAACCAGACAAGACTAAATTAAAAATTGTCATTTTTCCGATTTGACCCTCTGGGGGGGGGGGGGAGTGGGGGGAACGGTTAAATGGGAAAAATTAGAAAAATGAGGTATTTTTAACTTACGAACGGGTCTTCGGATCTTAATGAAATTTGATGTTTGGAAGGATATCGTGTCTCAGAGCTCTTATTTTAGATCCCGACCGGATCCGCTGACATTGGGGGAGTTGGTGGGGGGAAGCCTAAAATCTTAGAAAACGCTTAGAGTGGAGGGATCGGGATGAAAATTGTTGGGAAAAATAAACACAAGTCCTAAATACGTAACTGACGTAACTGAAACGGATTCCCCCTCTTTGGGTGAGTTGGGGGGGGGGGTCATTTCTGAAAATTATAAAAAATGAGGTATTTTTACCTTACGAAGGAGTGATCGTGTTAGAAGTACCTTGTAACTCAGATCTCTTAATTTAAATCCCGACCGGACCCAGTGTCATTGGGGGGGGGGGGTTGGGGGGGGGAACCAGACATCTTGGAAAACGCTTAAAGCGGAGAGAGCAGGATGAAACCTGGTGGGAAGAATAAGCATAAGTCCAAGATACGTGACTGACATAGCCGGACTAGATCCACTCTCTTTGGTGGAGTTGGGGGGGGGAGTAATTAGGAAAAATTATAAAAAAATGATGTATTTGTAACTTACGAACGGGTGATCAGATCTTAATGAAATTTGATATTTAGAAAGGTCTTGTGCTTTAAACCTTTCATTTTAAATTCCGGTCAGATCTGATGACATTGGGGGGGAGTTAGAGTGGGAAACCGGAATTCTTGGAAAACTTGGAAATTGAGGTATCTTTCTCTTACGAATGGGTGATCTGATCTCAATGAAATTTGATATATAGAAGGATCTTCGGTCTCAGATGCTCCATTTTCAATTTGAATCGGATCCAGGGACATAGGGGGCTGGAGGGGGGAAACACACATATTAGAAGTCGGAAATATTGGAAAACGCTTAGAGTGGAGAGATCGGGATGAAGCTTGATGGGAGGAATAAGAACAAGCTATATATACGTGATTGAAGTAATTGGAATGGATCCGTTCTCTTTGGGGTAGCTGGGTAGTGTTAGTTTGGAAAAAATTGAAAAATCGAGGTATTCTTAACTTAAGAACGGGTGACTGGATTTTAATGAAATTTGATAATTAAAAGGAACTCATGTCTCAGAGCTCCCATTTCAAATCCCGACCAGATCTGTTGACATTGGGGGGAGTTGGAGGGAGAAACCGGAAATCTTGGAAAACGCTTAGAGTGGAGAGATCTGGATGAAACTTGGTGGGTAGAATAAGCAAATGTCGTAGATACTTGATTGCCGTAACCGTTCTGGATATATTCTCTTTGGGGGAGTTAGGGGGTGTGGCTCGGTGCTTTGGCGAGTTTGGTGCTTCTGGACGTGTTAGGACGATGGAAATTCGTAGACGTGTCAGGGAGCTGCACAAATTGACTGATAAAGTCGTTTTCCCCGATTCGACCATTTGGGGGGGCTGAAGAGAGAGGAAAAAATTAAAAAAAGATATTTTTAACTTACGAGTGGGTGATAGGATCTTAGTGAATTTTGATATTTAGAAGGACCTCGTTTCTCAGAGCTTTTATTTTAAATCCCGCCCGGCATTAAGCCTCTGATTTTCCTTTTAAAGTAATCTGTTGATTCTTAGAATTTTGCTAGAGCTCATTCCGTATGAGCTCTTGGCTCTTCCGACCTCGGCATAAGTGCCATGATTTCATAGCTCTTGTTTAAATTAGGTGGGACATACTTGAAGCTCAGCAAATCTTTTAGTTTGAGCCTAAACAAACATATTAAGAAACCCGGTCAACCTGAAAACAATTCGCTCGTTTTCATGAAAAAGTTTATTTTTCAATTTTGTTTTTCTGTTCATTGAGGCTCTCTTCACCTAGCGACTTTTCACACGTGGTCTTTTCGGGTGAACCAGTCTCTCGAAGATGAATATTTTTCGGTCCCCTCATCCCCTCCATCCCTCCCCAACAGTTTCCAAAATCTCCCAACGATACTGAAGATATTTCGAATACGTTATTTGGGGTAGTTGGAACAACGTAGTCTTTTGATTTACCTAGCGACTTCAATGTGCACATATTCTTAGTGCTATTGTGGCTCACAATAGCACAAAATAATTATAATTTGTTAAGGGGAATGGATACCTTAAAAGCATTTTGCCAGTCTGAGGGTCGGCTGACGGTTTGAAAGGCAGAGAGGCGTTTAGCTTATTCTTCCAGGAAATCAGCCTCCGACGATAGCTATTTAGAATCAATTGTTTGACTATAAAATTTGATTGAAAGACAATATAATTTTACATCCCCTGTTTAGGCAAGGTTTTCAATCAAAGTGAGCTGACTTTTATGGTTTTCCTAGCAGATAGCTGGAAATTTTTAGTGCTGGATTTTCCCTAACTTTTAGAAGAGATTTCTGCCTCATTTAATTGAGAAAAAATTCACACTTTTGTAAGTTTCATTAGAACTGAGCGCTGGCAATTCTAAGGTTTCCAGGAAAGTAGTTTTTCGTCATTTATTCGGATCTTGTGTCCAAATTCTGCTAGTCGTGGCAAGGTTGCCAAGTCAATTCAAAATAGTTCCGGCACACAAACTGAGAAAAACTTTGAGGTACCTAATCCCTTTAGAGGCAATAAGTCCAAATTTTAGTTTGTATTTGGAAAGATTGTGGTAACGTACCGGTATGGTGAACGAAGTCCGCCTCTACACAAATAGACGCTTTGCGAAAGATCTGAAACGACATCAAGCATATTCTATTACCGCAATGTCCTACAAGGCACGTAATGACCCAAACTTCGCGTGGAAAATGTTAAAGCATGGTAAATCCAAATCGGTAGCGATTATGTCCTTACAAGTGACCAGTGGTGTAATTACTTCGGCGCTGAATTGTCGGAAGCTGATGCAGTCTTGGAAAGTGTCTTATGAGAAGAAGCTTGATAAACGTTTGCTTATGACCTAAGTTTTAGCGTCATATGTTCTCTGGTGATAAATTGTATATCTAAGCTCTGTGAAAAGAATTCCGTTGGCATTGAAGGCATTTGTGCCAACCATCTTGAAGCTGGCTCCCCGTCTTAATTGAGCACTTGACACTGCTTTATCAAATAATTTATTGCTCCGAATTAGTACCAGATCTATTTATTACCGGTATAATTTGTCCTGTCATCACAAAGGGAAAACCTTCCGACCGGGGCTCTTTGTTCGGACCGATTACTGTTTTCTCTGTACTCTGTAAAATATTTGAACTGATAATTATTAATGAAATTATGATGAAGTGTTATGCACCAGATAATCAGATATACACCTCATCTTCGTGATACAAGTTCTCTAGGGAGTATTACATAACAAACAAGTACCCCAAAAAGTATAGTTGGATTTGAATCGAAACTTTTCCCCTCCCCCATTCATAATTTGATATCCCCCCTGATAAAAATCCCGAAGCTTGCGACTTCATCCTCTGGGTTGTTAGTGAGATCTTGCAGATATACTGTTTTAATAGCAGCGCAACATATACTATCTTCTGATTTACCGTTCTATTTACCTTTGAATAGATTATAAGTCTCATATGGATTATAGTGCCAAAATGTTTGTGTCCCCCCTCCAACACAAATTTAACGTTCTCTTGCCTCCTCACCCCCACAACACTACCCGAAATCTTGCCCCCTCACCTCCACAACACTAATCGAAAGTTTCACCCCCGTGCCCAAGTCGTCAGTGAAATGACGTTATTTTGGATACCTGAATACGCATTGTGGCTTTCGATTTATCTTTATCCCCTCCCTCAACTCAAATTTTTAAGTTCCATATGGCCCATTTCGCAATGCTCGAGATATTCAAGATAAAAGCATTTTGAAGACTTTGGCACGCTTAGCGTTTTGGATGCTCATAATCTAATCATATACGCGAGTTGTTGCCTGAGAATGTATACCCTTTAGAACGCTGAGAAATCTAGTGGTGGCGGCCAATGCCTAGGGTTCCAAGCTGATCAAACAACCAAGACCGACCATGCCCGGCCTTTTCTATCACAACCTGTATGTGAACAATGGGCAAATTACATAATTTAGGTTCATTTTTGCCAGGGCCTTGAAGGTTTCGTCGACCCTGGAGGTATATATATCAGACCTCCTGACTATTTTAAACAGAATGGGGGATGTTAAAATTGTGTCCCAATAACATGAGAGATTACGGGGGTACCCGGAGGCAAATCAAGAGTACGGGAGAGGAACTTGCTGCTCTCCAATATTTCTTACTCTTAAAAAGGCACTAGAACTTTCATTTCCTATTTTATTAGCCCCTCCCAAATTCCTACGACGATGTCTTCCATATGGAAAGTTTCTTCCCTCCGTTACCAAAGGAGCGGTAGTGCGTAAGTTTTTTATTTATCACATATCTCAATTTATCAATGTTTAAGTCGCGTCAACTCCATAATTTGTTTTTTGTCTGGGTCAGAAGTGAAATTTAGTCTTGGCACTTTGCCTATACACTCGCGCACGCAGATCTGCGTATAATAATCCGATCAATGCTCCACCTAGTCTATTGCTGGCATCAAAAAGAAAATGTTCCTCGTCTTTCCAGTTATGTAACACTTTTGTTTTGGAAGTATAATGATCATCTGGTAATTATTTCTTAAGAATGCAGTGTCTTGAATATTTATCATTTATATTATTTATAGCCCGATAGGAAAGATTTGTTTTACTCTTCATTGACACATCTTTAATTGTAGGCTTCCGCAATTTTTTGTTATTGAAATAACTTCTTAATATATTAAGATAACATGTGATACTTCTACACATATAGGATAACTGAACCTGAACTTATAGCCTTTAGCATTGTAGTATATTAACTAATATACCCCCAATTACAGCCCATGATAAAAATTTGAAGTCCCCTTAGTCAAAAATGATAAATCACACGAAAAGTTAAATAGAGAGTGGGCTGTACAACCGCTATAAGCATTTGCCTCCATCTGAGATTAATGTCGGAGTTTCTCACGCAAGACCATTGGAAAAAAGACGAGAGAATCGTGTTGCAGTCTTGGAGAAATGCTAGTAGTATTCATTTGATGTGTGTCAAAAATCGTAAGGCATATTCTATTAAGAAAAATGTGGGTGTCAAAAATCATAAGGCATATTCTATTAAGAAAGCTACACTGCAATTCAATTCTCACTTATTTTGTTTATTAAAAAATAACGTCAACTTTAACTGCAAAGAACTTCGCTGTAACTGCTGCAAGTTCTTGTCATTCCTTTATTTGGTTAGACAGGGAAGGTTTCACCCCTTAATGAAAAAATAACAGTTTGACTATTCTATTTTAGTTAACTAAAGTTTGCATCATTCCTCAATAAAACGGAGAAAGTGAGGAATGATTTGGGAATAATGCTTTCTCAATAGAACAGGCCTGTATTATGTAAAGTGACTGGTAAAGTTTTTCATGGAATTATGCTAACTGGAGAAAGTGTGGCGTCGTAACTACCTTGGTGTTACAATGCAAATTTTAAGGGCACTGGGGAACTTCACTACAATTCTTCTGTAATTAAGTGTTCCAATTGGGGGGGGGAGGGAGGCGATTGTCTCAAGGATATCGAAAAATTCTGTTTTTGTATTTACCTTAAAATACACTTTTGGTATTTTTATTAAGGAAACAATAACCCTCCCCCCTTACAGAAAACGCGTTTCCTCCTATATTTTTGCAAGGTGGCCTCTTGTCTGTAATTTTTCTTGCAATGAATAAACTGAAGGGAATTACACTCCAAGGGGAAGACTTTCAGGCTTACCCTAGTTCCTCTCTAATAAACCTACACTGCTTGACAAAAATGGAGAGTCCTTTCAGACCCTGAACGTTAAGTTTAGTTCACTTGGGTAAAGTGAAGCTAACTACACTTCTGACAAGATCTGAACGTCGGAAAGTTGCTTGACTCTCAGTAAGGCAATTTTTACATTATCAAGCACGATTTTAAGCGTATTTTCAATGGAGTTCTTTTGAAATAGTTTTTTGTCTGAAGTTCAAAAATCGGTAATTTGAATCCCCACCATCCAGTGATTAAGTGCTGAATTTACTCAGTGACGAGAGTTGCGGTAAGTCAGCTAAAGTTTGAGTGTAAGAGGATCAGAGCAGCCGTGTCTCTGGAGGGAAAAATACCAAAAGTTGACTGTAATTCGACTAAAGTTCGGGGTCCAAAGCGGTATTATTCAGTATTGACATTTTTTTGATTGTATTTTTATAAACTGATATTTCATAATTTCCTTTTATGTGATTTGTTTTGTGAACTGCTTAGAAGTACG
The DNA here is from genome assembly GCF_032884065.1 of Artemia franciscana. Classification (NCBI taxonomy): domain Eukaryota; kingdom Metazoa; phylum Arthropoda; class Branchiopoda; order Anostraca; family Artemiidae; genus Artemia; species Artemia franciscana. The sequence goes on from NW_027065147.1 coordinate 22,628, forward strand.
GAGAAATCCTGGATTTTAAGGGGGTTGGGACCTGATCCCTCTTCCGCCTACGTCATTGTCCACTGTACAGTATAGCATTGTAGCAGAGAACCGAAAAAAAAAACAATTAAAAATATCAACAACACATTGAACAAAATTTTGGAAAAAAACAAAAATAAAGCCGAGTGATCAGGGAAGAATTACAAGGCATTGAACAAAATACTACACAAGAGAAAAAAGAAACACATTCAAGATCACGAAGTAGTGGGAGTAGATGGTAACTGATATAATATACAGCATGGTGTTATAGTAGAGTACAAAAGCGAAGGAAGAATTACAAAAAAATTAAACAAAATATTACACAAAACTAAG
>NW_027065148.1:0-22985 GCF_032884065.1 Artemia franciscana
ATATATATATATATATATATATATATATATATATATATATATATATATATATATATATATATATATATATATATATATATATATATATATATATATATATATATATATATATATATATATATATATATATATATATATATATATATATATATATATATATATATATATATATATATAATATATATATATATATATATATATATATATATATATATATATATATATATATATATATATCCAGATGAGCTTGGTGTTAAATTCTTGAAGTGTGTAGAAATGAGCAAGTTCGTGCTGACTGAAGAAGAATCTTGCGTCTTGAAGTCCGAGGTTGTAACCAGATTAGGAAAACCTTCAATATCAGGAGGAACTTCAAGACTTGCTGAACGGCTGAAGTTTGGTGTGGACCTTTCAGTATACAAGATGGGTTAAGTGAATTATGCTATACCTAATTCCTTTTGTAGCTGCGTTACAAATGAATATCTGAAATAGCTACACATAAACATCTATTCTAACTCTACATCTAGAGCAATAGATGCTTTAATAACCATGATGCAAGATGGTGGCGAACGTGGGCTAGTGTGTGGCGAACGTGAACCAGGTTGGCCCAGGTTAGCAATCTTTGGAGAATCTCACTGTGGCTTTTTTTTTTCGCTGCATCGAAAAAGATTGACTGCTGGGGATTTATTTTTCTAGATACCCCATAGATAAGCCTATATTCGAGGACTTTCAGAATTATTTTAAGTCGAAAACTGTGGTTACAATAAATAAAGAACAAAAAAGTGGCGAATGTGGGCCGGTCTCCCCTATATATATATATATATATATATATATATATATATATATATATATATATATATATATATATATATATATATATATATATATATATATATATATATATATATATATATATATATATATATATATATATATATATATATATATATATATATATATATATATGTATATATATATAAATTAGATATATATATATATATATATATATATATATATATATATATATATATATATATATATATATATATATATATATATATATATATATATATATATATATATATATATATATATATATATATATTTATATATATATGTATATATATATATATATATATATATATATATATATATATATATATATATATATATATACATATATATTATATATATATATATATATATATATATATATATATATATATATATATATATATATATATATATATATATATATATATATATATATATATATATATATATATACATATAAAATATATAATTTATATAAAGATATACATACAACCTGGATATATATACATATATATATATATATATATACAACCTGGTTCACGTTCGTCACACATTAGCCCACGTTCGCCACCATCTTGCATCATGGTTATTAAAGCATCTATTGCTCTAGAGGTAGCGTTAGAATAGATGTTTATGTGTAGTTATTTCAGATATTCATTTGTAAAGCAGCTATAAAAGAAATTAGGTATAGCATAATTCACTTAACCCATCTTGTATACTAAAAAGTCCACACCAAACTTCAGCCGTTCAGTAAGTCTTGAAATTCCACCTGATATTGAAGGTTTTCCTAATCTTGTTACAACCTCAGACTTCAAGACGCAAGATTCCTTATCAGTCAGCCCGAACTTGCTCATTTCTACACACTTCAAGAATTTAACACCAAGCTCATCTGGATATTCCTTTAAAACTTTCGCAGCATAAAAATGTTTGCCACTCTTTTTACCTGCAAGACCAACTAAGATAAAGTCACCCAATTCTATTTGCCTGCTTCCCAAATCCTCTTCATCTTCTCTTTGATTCAGACTGTTGTCACTATCATCATCAAACTCCATCTCAACATGATCGGATTCACTCTCGCTCTCAAGAAATAGTTGCTTGCTTGCTTCTTGTAATTTGGCTTTCTTTGCATTGTCCTTCCCCTTGCCAATATGTCTACATCTGAGTGTAAGCCCAATAGAGATTGGGTAGCGGTGTCACAGTCAGTAAACTGGCTAGCCGCATCATCTTTACGGGAACCAGAAACTGGTGATGGAGGTACTAAGACATCCTGGTCAAAAGGATGTGGTCGATCAGAGACATATGAGCTGAGTTACTCGTGATCCTTGAAAACATTGGGATCGAAAGGAAAAATCCCAGTGCTACGAAAACCGCTTATTATATTTTATGGAGTCAGTGCTTTGGGATACGCCTTTCTGCAAAGCTCGGATACATTGTACATGGAAATAGTCTTGCATTTGTCCTGTGTCATAAAAATTGCAGATTCCCTGTTGTAGAATGCCTTCAAAGGATACATAACTAACCTGTCAAGTGGTTGCAACTTATGCGTTGTGGTGTGGAGGCACTGACAGCATGACAACTCCATTCTCTTTCGCTAACTCACGTAATTCACTACTGTAACGACTAAAGTGATTGTTAAGAATTAGAAGCACAGGATTAGCTTTGCTCGGTCTTGCCTGACTGATAAAATGGTTCATCCAAACAAGAAAGAGTTCATTGTGCATTCAAACCGATGTCGTTTCTGAGCCGTGAGCAATGGTACCTGATGGCGCTCCTTTTAGCAGAATTTCAAGGCATTTCTTACGAGGAAAAATGACCATTGGAGGGACGCTATTACCCATGGCACTGACACAAACACACATAGTAACATTCTGTTCAAAATATTTTCCAACTGTCAAACGATGGAAAGCAATTGCACGGCCTAGACTTTTTGCTTCAGGCGCTCTGACAGCTAGGTGCGAGTGTCGTGCAATAAAACCCCGATACCAGTCTTCCCCGGCGGCATTTTGATTTTCGTTGCAAGACCATGACTCTGGAATAGCAATTTCTTTCGCGAGAGCGTATCTGTAGGCAAGTTGCCGCACTTCAAGCGGTGTTTAGCCATAACGCATCTGGCAAACAAGTTTCAAGTACCTGGCGAGGGCATTTTCCTGTTCTTCTGTGAAGATTTTTCTTGTGACGTAAGCTGGGGGAAAAATGAGAGAGGTAGAAGCTCAATTTCCATGTTCTGTTTCTCAGAACATGGACCTCGGACTTCAAGACGCAAGATTCCTCTTCAGTCAGCACGAACTTGCTCATTTCTACACACTTCAAGAATTTAACACCAAGCTCATCTGGATATTCCTTTAAAACTTTCGCAGCATAAAAATGTTTGCCACTCTTTTTACCTGCAAGACCAACTAAGATAAAGTCACCCAATTCTATTGGCCTGCTTCCCAAATCCTCTTCATCTTCTCTTAGATTCAGACTGTTGTCACTATCATCATCAAACTCCATCTCAACATGATCGGATTCACTCTCACTCTCAAGAAATAGTTGCTTGCTTGCTTCTTGTAATTTGGCTTTCTTTGCATTGTCCTTCCCCTTGCCAATACGTCTACATCTGAGGGTAAGCCCAATAGAGATTGGGTAGCGTTGTCACAGTCAGTAAACTGGCTAGCCGCATCATCTTTACGGGAACCAGAAGCTGGTGATGGAGGTACTAAGACATCCTGGTCAAAAGGATGTGGTCGATCAGAGACATATGAGCTGAGTTACTCGAGATCCTTGAAAACATTATTATATTTTATGGAGTCAGTGCTTTGGGATACGCCTTTCTGCAAAGCTCAGATACATTGTACATCGAAATAGTCTTGCATTTGTGCTGTGTCATAAAAATCGCAGATTCCCTGTTGTAGAATGCCTTCAAAGGATACATAACTAACCTGTCAAGTGGTTGCAATTTATGCGTTGTGGTGTAGAGGCACTGACAGCATGACAACTCCATTCTCTTTCGCTAACTCAAGTAATTCACTACTGTAACGACTAATGTGATTGTCAAGAAATAGAAGCACAGGATTAGCTTTGCTCGGTCTTGCCTGACTGATAAAATGTTTCATCCAAACAAGAAACATCCAACCCGTTGTCGTTTCTGAGCCGTGAGCAATGGTACCTGGTGGCGCTCCTTTCAGCAGAATTTCAGGGCATTTCTTGCGAGGGAAAATGAGCATTGGAGGGACGCTATTACCCATGGCACTGACACAAACACACATAGTAGCATTCTGTCCAAAATATTTTCCAACTGTCACACGATTGAAAGCAGTTGCACGGCCTAGACTTGTTGCTTCAGGCGCTCTGACAGCTAGGTGCGAGTGTCGTGCCATAAAACCCCGATACCAGTCTTCCCCGGCGGCATTTTGATTTTCGTTGCAAGACCATGAATCTGGAATAGCAATTTCTTTCGCGAGAGCGTATCTGTAGGCAAGTTGCCGTACTTCAAGCGGCGTTTAGCTATAATGCATCTGGCAAACAAGTTTCAAGTACCTGGAAAGGGCATTTTGCTGTTCTTCTGTGAAGATTTTTCTTGTGACGTAAGCTGGGGGAAAAATGAGAGAGGTAGAAGCTCAATTTCCATGTTCTGTTTCTCAGCTTTTGTAACATATCCCCTTAGAGTTCCCCGTGGTATTCCATACTTTGTCGCTGATGTAAGCGTTTTTTGTTTTTTTTAATAACACTTCAATGACAGCTGCTTGAACCAGTTCAGGATCCACAGCACCCTTTTTCTTTCTTTAACTGACTTAGTTTTTTGCACCATTTCACCTGAAAAAAGTAAGCTGAATTATTAAATTTTTCTTTTTTCCCACCAAACTATTTGATTTCCCGAGAACTAAGGGAGAGAAATCCAGGCTGAATTACATGAGATACTCCCTTGTTTGTCTAGTGTAGTCTAACAAGGAAGAACTAGGTTATATATATATGTATATATATATATCTTCTATATATATAAAAATAAGTTGTCTGTCTGTGGATGTGTGGATGGATGTGTGGATGGATGTGTCAGGTGACGTCACCTGAAAAAACTGGATTAGGTGACGTCAAAACTGAAAAAACTAAAAAAAGGCAAAAACTACAAAAAAAACTAAAAACTAATAAAAAAAATAAAAAAGCTAAAAAACTAAAAAAACTATAAAGGTAAAAACCAATAAAAAACTAAAAAAAAACTGAAAAAACTAAAAAAAGGCAAAAACTACAAAAAAAAACTAAAAACTAATAAAAAAAGTAAAAAAGCTAAAAAACTAAAAAAACTAAAAAAACTAAAAAAAGGTAAAAAACTAAAAAAATAAAAAATAAAAAAAAACTAAAAAAAAGGAAAAAACTGAAAAATAAGCTAAAATAAAGGTAAAAACCAATAAAAAACTAAAAAAAAAAAGGAAAAAACTAATAAATGACGACACTCAAAGAGAAAGCGACCAGGACAAAAAACTAAAAAAAAAGGCAAAAACTACAAAAAAACTAAAAACTAATAAAAAAATAAAAAAGCTAAAAAACTAAAAAAACTAAAAAAAGGTAAAAAACTAAAAAAACTAAAAACTAAAAAAAAACTAAAAAAGGTAAAAACTAAAAGAACTAAAAAAGAAAAAAATAAATGACGACACTCAAAGAGAAAGCGACCAGGACAAAAGGAATGTTCGATTAGCAATCAACAAAGCACCGGGACACAGGGAGTATAAATGACGACCAGGACACAAGTAAAAAAAAAAATTAACAAAACTAAAAAGAAGGAAAAAACTACAAAAAAACTAAAAAGAAAAAAAAACTAAAAACTAATAAAAAAACTAAAAAATCTAAAAATCTAAATAAACTAAAAAAGAAAAAAAAAGGAAAAAAATAAAGGAGAAAAACAAAACTAGAAAACGAATGTATATACAGACCGGTACACCGGGATACAAATGACGACCGGGACACAGGGAATATAAATAACGACCGGGACACAGGGACACAACTACAACGGGGACACCGGGGGAAACAGGGGGATATAAATGACGACCGGGACAAAAAAACTAAAAAGAAATAAAAACTAAAAACTAATAAAAAAAACTAAAAAATCTAAAAATCTAAATAAGCTAAAAAAGAAAAAAAAGGAAAAAAATAAAGGAGAAAAACAAAACTAAAAAACGAATGTATATACAGACCGGGACACCGGGATACAAATGATGACCGGGACCCGGGACACAGGGAATATAAATGACGACCGGGACACAGGGACACAACTACAACGGGGACACCGGGGGAAACAGGGGGATAACCTGACAATCTATTTATATGCAAAGACAATGGGACAGCAAAGAATGTTGTATATTCGCAAGTTTTACGTAGTTAAAACCATATATATATATATATATCTATATTCACAGGTGGGACATAGGGACACAACTACAATGGCGCGTAACTATTATGGCGCGTAACGACTTACGCGCGCGGGGGGGCTTGGGGGGGGCGTGAAGCGCCCCCACCAACTAGGTGTTGGGGTGGCGCGAAGCGCCACCCCAACAGCTAGTATATATATATATATATATATATATATATATATATATATATATATATATATATATATTTATACCCAACATATTTTTGTGTGTGTAAAATTTTCAGACATTCAGCAGCATTATTTTTATAAGCCATCATCTAACTACCCTTTCCTTTGACATTGTGATGATTTTCTCCTAATGTGATATGTAAACAGTTTAATCTAGGTTGAATTTTGGTTTATATCCCATAGAGGAAGCAAAAGAAAGAAACAACGAATCTCTGGTTTGAACAAAAATCGGTAAATGATTGAGAAAAAACGCTATTTTCTTTTGTCTCCTTGCTCACAGAAAAGTGAGGAATCGCGTTTTTATATATCTAAGGAATCTCCTTGGTGCATGAATCACGTCTGGTTTTATGAACAGATAGGTTTGAGCAGAATACTGGTGGTTAGTCTTTCTCTAATCATCAGTGAAGCCCTAGCTACAGTTTAGTAAAGAGTGAAACACGACTTATTTTCAACGTATTCTTAAAATGTATGATGTAAGAACCGTATTAAATATTTCCGAATGAATGCTGATACAAAATAATAGCTATTATTTGATTTTAAAGAAAAATAAATTGTCGTTATTGAGAAATATTTTGAGAATTTCAAAAGAAGCCAGAAACACCTCAAAAAGTATATATATATATAATAATATATATAATCTATATATATAAAAATAAGTTGTCTGTCTGTCTGTGGATCTGTGGATCAGGTGACGTCATGTTTCCGTGTCGACTGACGTCATGTTTTCGACTGACGAAATTACGAAATTACATTGGGACACAAATGACGACCAGGACACCGGCACATAGGGAACATAAATGACGACCGGGACACTCAAAGAGAAAGCGACCGGGGCACAAGGAATGTTCAATTAGCAATCACCATCAACAAAACACCGTCAACAAACCATCACAAATGACGACCGGGACACAGGGAGTATAAATGACGACCAGGACATAAGTAAAAAAAAAACTAAAAAAAAGGTAAAAACTACAAAAAAACTAAAAAGAAAAAAACAAACTAAAAACTAATAAAAAAACTAAAAAAGCTAAAAACTAAAAAAACTAAAGAATAAAAAGAACTAAAAAAAGGAAACAAAAAGAAAAATAAAGGAGAAAAAAAAACTAAAAAAATAAAAATAAAAAAAAAACTAAAAAGAAAAAAGAAAAAAAAACTAAAAAAACTAAAAAAATGTAAAAACCAAAAAAACTAAAAGAAAAAAAGGGGAAAAATACAAAAATTTATTTCATCATTTACCATTTCAAAAACGAATGTATATACAGACTGGGACACCGGAATACAAATGACGACCGGGACACAGGGAATATAAATGACTACCGGGACACAGGGACACAACTACAACGGGGGTGCCGGGGGGCACAGGGGGATATATAAATGACGATGGGGACACAGAGAATGTTCGATTAGCAATCACCATCAAAAAAGCTCAAGGGCAATCATTAGAATCATGAGGTATAACTAAAAAAAACTAAAAAAAAGGCAGAAAACTAAAACCTAAAACAAAATACCAATTCAAAAACGAATGTATATACAGACTGGGACACCGGGACACGAATGATGACCGGGACACCGGGACACAAGGAATATCGATAACGCCCGGGACCCTCAAAGAGAATTCACAGACTGGGACACCGGGACATAAATGACGACCGGAACACATGGAATATAAATGACGAGCGGGACACCGGGGGGCACACGGGGATATATAAATGACGACGGCGAAACAGGGAATCGTCGATTAGCAATCACCATCAACAAAGCTCAAGGAAATCGTTAGAATCATGAGGTATAGATCTGAATACGGATTGTTTTCCCATGGACCATTATATGTTGCATGTTCAAGAGTCGGTAAACCTGACAATCTATTTATATGCACAGACAATGGGACAGCAAAGAATCTTGTATATTCGCAAGTTTTACGTAGTTAAAAACATATATATATATATATATATATATATATATATATATATATATATATATATATATATATATATATATATATATATATATATATATATATATTCACAGGTGGGACATAGGGACACAACTACAATGGTGCGTAACTAACATGGCGCGTAATGACTTACGCGCGCGGGGGGGGGGGCGGGTTGTGGCCCAACACCAACTAGGTGTTGGGGTGGCGCGAAGCGCCACCCCAACAGCTAGTAATATATATATATATATATATATATATATGTATATATATATATGTGTATATATTAAGGTAATATATATATTATTTATATTAAGGTAAAGGCACTTTGGTGACTGGGAGCTAGCTGTTGTGCAATATATTTGCCAATTAAATATGGCACTAGAACTTTTGATTTATAATCAAATGAAATTTTTTTCAATCTTCCATGACGACTGGTTTGATACAATAATTCCTGGTAAACACAAAAGGCATACAAAATCAAAAACAAATAAAAAACAAGCCTTTCTGATCTTTCTTTTGACAAAAAATTCCACATTTTGTACATAGGAGCTTGATACCTATAGAGAGAGTTTTCTGATATTCTGAATCAGATGGTTGTGTTAGGATCCATTTATTTGTTATATGTGTTTCCAATTTTTGGCGTACCTGGCTACAAATTTAACGAATAAGATATACTGGGCAACTTTTGATGGTAACTATCGATGTTTGATGCGTAAAATGAAACTTGATAAACTGATTTTCTTTGAAGAGGAAAAGACGTTCAAATTTGTGGTGTCTCAATTATTATCAAGACAGAGGATTTCTGGTTAATGTCATTCTCTGAGTTTCAGTTACTACTCCTTATATACTGATTGCGACCACTAAGTGTTGACAAACACAAACAAATAAAGCATTATTTTATTTTTAGACTATATTATTAAAAAACGAACTGATATGACAATAAAAACTTTTTCCACATTATATTTTTGAAAGAAACGCAAAGAGTTACATTCAAACAAAAATGAGCATAAATAAGTAAAACAATCTTCCAGACCTGAAGCTACCACAAATCACCATTTTAAATAAATAAAACCCAAAACAAACAAAGATTATAACAAATAACCGAGTTAAACTAAAATAAGCAGAAAATTTTAGAGTCTGCTAATCAAATGAAATTTGTGTTCCCATAATTTTTCGATACCTGACATTCAGGTTGGAAAATTGAGTACTGAAATTTGTTTAAATTTGAAGTACACCTGCTTATTGAGTAATGCTTTAGAGGATGCTGTCAGATAATATTTGTAATTGCTGTTTACGCATTTTTTACCAAATAGTCATTTTCACACATATTGAATTTTTTCGGGCATTTTCCTGAAAAAATATTCGTCATTCTAGAATATATCATTTATACTTAATAAAACATTTCTCATAAGCGCTTCTTTTCATTACCCCTGGTAATTGAGGCCATCATGCATTTTGTTGTTGTCCCATAAGAAACAGAAAATGCTATTCTAACAAAAAAAAATAGTATAAAGAAAACGTTTAACAAGCTTATAAAGTATAAAATATAAGCAAAAAGAACCAAGAATTATAGATAAGGGGGGATCTTAAAAACCATTTCCAAAGGCGAGGCTCGTTAATAGAGGTAAACTAAAATCATCCTAAGATATTTTTGAGGGCTTTTATTGAAAATCCCTCGTTTCTTTGAGCCAACACTGTACGTTCCTCGTTGACATGTGCCAATTCGAATAATTTTTTCTCTTTAAATTTCACATAATTTCATTAGAGGTAAATTTACACCACTTTAAGGTGTTTTTGGGGGTTTTGAATGAAAATATCTCGTTTCTTTGATTGAGCGTTAGATTTCACTCATCCTCTGAAAAAAATTCTTTTAACGTCTCTTTGCTTAACTTTAAGCTCTAAAAAATGTTAGCCCAAGCAATTCAAGCCACCATTGAAAAAGTGGCTGGCCCGTAAACATAGAAAAGCAATTCAAACTAAAATCTTGGGAAAAAACATAAGGAAACGCTTATAAATCATAAAATATAAGCAAACGGAACCATACTCACACATATACCGGAACAAACATATACTCACAAACACAAAATCACACACACAGACACAGTGGCACACTAATGTAGTCAGACATAGAGGCACAGGGGAGAGACAAAGCACACAGAGGTAAAAACACAAACAGCCACTCAATTTCAGACACAGAGGCACACACAGTCAAACACAAAGACACGGTGAGAGAAACAAAAACAGAGGGAAAAACTTACAAACTCAAACAAACACAAACACACACTACCACTCAAAATTAGACACACAGATACAAATACAGTCAGAGGCAAAGGCATGGAGAGAAACAAAATCACACATGGGGAAAAATACCCACACACATAAACAAACACAAACACAAACACACACGCACATAGCCACACAAAGTGAAACACACAGGCACTCTCACAAGCAGACAGACAGTACGGGGGTAGAAACATAAGCACCCAAAAGGAAAAAGAAATATATACAAACACACACCCAAACACACACACACACAAAGTAAAAAAAAGGCTAGAACAGTCAGACAAACAGGCATGGAGGGAAACAAAAACAAAGAAAAAAACACATACACACGCACAAACACAACTAGACAAAGTCAAAACAAAGGCACAAAGGCATGGAGAAAGGTAAAAACGCACACTCATACAAACACACACACACACAAACGCAGACACACAGCCACATAAAGTAAGACACAACTGCACATAAACAGTAAAACAAACAGGCACGATGGGACAAACACCAAGGGAAACACACAAAAACACAAAAAAATTCAGACACACTGGTACGCAAGCAAGCAAAGTCAATCACATAGGCACGGAGACAGAGATAAAACATAGAAAGGAAAACACACACACACATGCACAAAAATACACGCACGCACACACAAACACACACACACACATAAACACACACACACACACACAAACAAACACACACACACAAATACAAACAAACACACAAAAACACAACCATGTAAAGAAAAACACACTGGCACAAACACAGTCAAACAAACAGACACGAAAGGAGGATCAAAAACACACATAAAGAAAACTCACAAACACACCGATAGACACACTGGCACAAATACACTGTCATACAAAGAGTTACGTAGGTGGGGGGATACAAAAGCAAACAGAGGGACAAAGGTACAAACCGAACCACATAAAGTCAAACACTCAGGCACACACATAATCAGAGACAAAAGCACGGGGAGAGAGACAAAACAACGCAGAGAAAAAAAAACACATAAAAACACATACGCATCAACACAAAGTCAGATACAAGGCACAAACAAAGTCAGAAACACGTAAACGGAGATAGAGACAAAAACACACAGTTGGAAAAATAAAAAATTAACAATAAAAACTTTTTCCGCAGTAAGTCTTTGAAAGAAATGCAAAAAGTTCCATTAAATCAAAATGAGCAGAAACAAGTGAAATAATCTTCCACCCCTGAAGCTACATAAAATCACCATATTAAATAAATAAAACCCAAAACAAACATAAATAATAGAAAATAATCGAGTTCAAAAAAAAGAAGCAAATTTTAGAGTCTGCTAGTCAAGTGAAATTTGTGTTCTAATAAGATTGGAATTCCTGGCATGCAGGGTTGGAAATCGAGTACTGAAATTTGCTTAAATTTGAAGTACACAGGCTTGATGAGTAATGCTTTAGAGGAGGTTGTCAGATAATATTGGGGGTTGCTCTTAACTTATTTTTACCAAATAGTCTTTTTCACAAATTTCAAATTTTTAAAGAAATTTTCGCGCAAAAATATTTGTTTACACTAGAATCTATCATTTATACTTAATGAAAAAGTCCCCATTAGCGTTTATTCTGATAACTCCTGGCAATTCAGGCTACCATGTCATATGTGGCTGTCCCTTAAAACACAAAAAAGGCAATTCAAACTAAAAAAAAATAAAAAAAAAATAAAAAACCTATAAAGTATAAAATAAAAAGAACCATGAACTAAAGAATAGTGGGGATCCAAAAAAAAACCAGATGCGAGGCTTGTTACTAGAGGTAAATTTAAGCTAACTTAAGATATTTTTGATGGCTTTTAATGAAGAATCCTTGGATTTTGAGCCAAGACTTGATGTCCCAAGTTGAACAGCGCAGATTAAAACAATCTTTTCTTTTAAAATTTAATATAATTTTGTTAGAGGTAAATTTAAGCCACTTTAAGATATTTTTGAGGACTTTTAATGAAGATACATTGTTTCTTTGACTGAGCGTTAGATTTCACTCCCCTCCCCCCGTCAAAAAATTCTTTTAACACCTCCCAGCTTCAATTTAAGCTTTAGAAAATGTTGACACAAGTAATTTACGCCACCATTGAAATATGTGGCTGCAAAACACAGAAAAAGCAATTCAAACTAAAAAAAAGGAAAAAACAAAACATGAAAAAAGCTTATAAATGATACAATATAAGCAAAATGAACCGTAAATTAAAGGAAGTCGGGAATTTCTGCTAACAAATTATAGAGGGTAAGGAGGTCTTGTTTTTAAAGGTAAATTTAAACCATGTTAAAATACTTTTAAGGACTTTTAATGAAAATTCCTTGTTTCTTACAGCCAAAACTCTAAATTGCATTTGACAAGCACAAATTTGAATAATTTTGTCTCTTCAAATTTCACTTAATCTTTTTATAGGTAAATTTAAGCCAGATTAAGATATTTTTGAGAGTTTTTCATGTAAATACCTCGTTTCTCTGACTTTGCGTTACATACAACTCCCCTCAGTCAAAAAAATTTCTTTTATCACCTCCCACCTTAGCTTTAAGCTCTTGTAAATGTTAGTAAAAACAGTTCCTGCCACTCTACCACACTATTACTGATCCTTGGCTACCCTCTGACATCGTCTTTGGTCATTCTCAAGACTTTTTCTATATATTTTCTTGTTAAAAATCTTGCAGTAAATCCAGTGGCTCGAGTTATAACAAATCAACCTTACTTGATACGCCATCTCAATTCACACCACAGAGTCACGCTAGGAGTGACCATTTGGCCCTTTCTCAATAATCCTAAGACTTGTTTCAGGCATTGCTGTTTAAAATTTTCTAATTTTACATTAAATCCCAGCATGCCACCCTCAATATGATACACAAGGTCCAGTTACATCACTGTTATTCAATAAGACTGGCTTTTTGGTACCCTCTGGTCACACATATACGCATAGTCAGACACATGGGCACGGAAAAAAGCCAAATATGTACAGAAGGAAAAACACACACTTATCCCCATACACACACAAACACAAAAACATTCAGAAAAGCATACACACACGCATATACAATCATACAAATTAAGAAACACAGAAAAACATAAAAAAAGAGATACAAAGAGAGAGATTCAGAGAGAGAGAAACAAAGAGAGAGATACGTAGAGAGAGAGAGAGAGAGAGAGAGAGAGAAAGAGATACCGAGAGAGGTACAGATACCGAGGCAGAGATACAAAGAGAAAGATAAGGAGATTTTGAAAGAGAGACAAACAACAAAAATAGTATATATATATATATATATATATATATATATATATATATATATATATTATATATATATATATATATATATAACATATAATATATATAATATATATATACTATATATATATATATATATATATATATATATATATATATATATATATATATATATATATATATATATATATATATATATTATATATATATATATATATATATATATATATATATATATATATATATATATATATATATATATATATATATATATATATATTAGCTTTTCCAAAATTTTTATCAGATGACTTTAGCGTAAGGGCAAGTGGAAGATGTGAGGGTGGGGGTATCTAGCTGTTGTGCATTATATTTGCCACTTAAAAGGGCACTAGAACTTTTTCATTTACAATGAAATGAAATTTATTTCAATCTTTTATGACGACTGGCCTGATACAATAACTCCTGGTAAATACAAAAGGCATACGAATGCAATAACCAATAAATAAACAAGTTTTTGTTATCTTTCTTTTGACAAAAGTGCAAAATTCCATATCTTGTACATAGGAGCTTTATACCTACAGAGCAGAGTTTTCTGATATTCTGAATCAGATGGGTTTGTTAGGATCAATTGATTTCTTATGTGTGTTTCCCTCTTTTTGGCAAAACCGGCTAAATATTTAACAAGTAACATTTGCTGTGTAACTTTCGATTGTAACTTTTGATGGTTGATGCGTAAAATCAAACTTGATAAATTTGTTTTTATTGAAGAAGAACAAACGTTCAAATTTGTGGCATATCAATTGTTATCAAGACTGAGAATTCTTTTTAATATGCTTCTCTGAGTTGCAGTTACTTTTGAGCCGTAATACTCCTTATATAATGATCCCGACCGCTAAGTGTTTGACAAACACAAATAAATAAAGCATTATTTTGCTTTTTAGTGGAGGCGTGTTATTAGAGGTAAAGTTGAACCGCATAAGGATATTTTTAATAATTTTAATAAGAATCCCTCAGTTCTTTCAGCCAATCCTATACATTCCCCGTTGACAAGTGCACATTTGAATATTATTTTCTCTTCAAATTTCATATAATCTCGTTGGAGGTAAATTTAAGCCAGACTAAGATATTTTGAGGTCTTTTAATGAAAATACCTCCTTTCTGTGAATGAGCGTTAGATTCCATTTATCCTCAGTCAAAAAATTCTTTTTATACCTCCCAGCTTAAATTTAAGCCTAGAAAGTGTTAGTCTAAGCAAATCACGCCACCCTACCACGCTATTACTGACCCCTAGAAACCCTTTTGACATCCCATCCCTTCTACTTTCTTAAGACGTTTTTCAGGTATTTTCTCTTCAAAAATCATGCATTTACCATCTGGTACCTATTGTTCCCCCCTCATCATTGCTAAAAAATTTTCAAGGTTATTTCCTTTTAAAAATCACACGTTAAATCCAATAATTCATGTTTTTGTAAGCCAACCTCAATATGATACAAATTGTCAATTCACTTCACTGTGGCACACCATAAATGGCCCTCTGGCACCCTCTGGTAAGACAAACACACACAGTCAGACACAAAGGCATGGAGAAAGAGAGAGAGAGAGAGAGAGAGAGACGAAAAACACGATTTCGGAAAAACACAAATACACACACAAAATAAAAATTCAAAACATCTTCAGACACAAAGGCACGACTGGAGACACAAAACATACAGAAGGAAAAAACAGCAAGCACAAAATCTCACACACAAACAAACATACATACACAAATACACATACAAAACCAAAAAGTCTGACACATATGTACACACACAGTTCAACACACAACCAGCCCCTGAAAGAAGCCCCTGAAAGTTTCCCACACACCCTTAGGTTTTTGAAGCATAACAACTATATATAAAACCTTCTCTATGACGTAACAAGCACCTGCATCTCTTAAAAATTAATTACCCTTGCATCTTCAGGGTATTGCCGTTCAGCCTAAATCATTAAAGGCAGAAAGAAGTAGCGACAATGGGTGAATTTAAAGTGACTATGGTGTCACTACTACATGCCTCTTCCTCCATCCTATCAGTTTACTCCAAAGTTACAAATTCTGGTCCGAGTCTATAAAAATCAATTCTGTATAAAATGAGCCATGTAATTCTGATAAGAAGCTTATTTGATCCAATAAAAATATTATCATACCGATGGAAGTTTCTATGAAGGGTATGTGAGGGGTTAGTCGTTTGTCCTTTGTTTCGTCGAAAAAGTATGAATTGGAAATGAAAATTAGAGACTAATAACTTTTATTCATTTTTAATCTTAATTTTGCTCCTTTCACTCAATTTTGCTTATTTTCAGTTGAATTTCTATTTTTACTTAATGCTCCACAAGAAATGTTTTGCTCTATAGACTGACAACGATAATATTAAGATTTCCATTTTATTTAAAATTTTAATTTCTTTTCCACTCTTTTAGACCCCTTCCGTTCTCTCTATTATTATTGTATATTATTATCTCTCTCTATTATTTGCTTCTGTTCTATCTGTATCTTCTTCATTACTTCTTACTAACCTTGTCCCTGGGAATTAAAATAAGTGTTTGTCCTTTGTTATAAAATTAATATTTTGTCGTATATGGATATGAAAGTGACATTTTAAATTATTCAAAAGTTGTTCTATAATTTAGAAACCTGTTTTCATAAAATATTTATTTTTTGGACGTGAAAGTGAAAACTTTATTGAGGTTTTATCTATTTTTTCTAATCTTCAGAAACCTGTTGTTACATATAATAAATTTTCTAATTTTTTTTAATCTATTGGTGCTAAAGTGTGGTTTATAACTCTTTAAGTCCAAATACAATTTTACACCTTCTTTAAAGACAAAAAAATAATTTGCACTTTTCTGAAAAGAAAGTACTTCTGAAATGTTTTCAGTCTGATGACTTTAATTAATAAGAAAATATTGAGACTTTAAGAAATAGATATTAGCATATGTATATTAAAATAAAAACATTAAATTTTTTATGTTTGAGTTCTAATTTTCTTCGTGTTTTTTCTTATGTTCTTTACAGTAAATTGAAAATTATGCTGTGGCCTCTAAAAGGAATTCGGAAATTTACGAAATATCAGTATATTGCTCACATACACAAAATCTGAAATTTTGAATGTTTTTCAAAAAATATCAAACCAGTCGTCGATAAAAAGAGAACTCATTCGTTTGTAAATAAAATGTTCTATTTCCCTTATTGATTGACCAAACATATTTTGGGGGACCTAGCCCCCCTTAACCCACCCACGTCTGTTTTTCCCCATAGTCATCTGATCAAAATTTGGGAATTTCCCTTTTGTTCAGCAAAGCCGAAAGATCTAATAAATATGTATTTTAGTATGAATTGATCCCCCCCCCCCCGAATACCTTTTGGAGGAGGCATATCCCATTTGCAATTTATGGGTATAGTGCAGTCACACTAACTATCATTACCTTATAAACACGACGGGGGATTATAATTTTATATTTCGAGAGGGGGGGGGGGGGTAATTATTCTAGTGGGAAGTAAGTAAGGCCTTAGGATTTTACACAGTCAAATTGTTTCAGGGGGAAGGAAATTCTCCTTGTTGGGAGAGCCGTATAAGTAGCACTATTTTTTACTTTTCTAAATATAGTATTTGGTACTGGAAAATATATTACTGATTTTCAAGATAAGAGATTAAATGGGAGAGATTGCTACTTGTACAAATTTCTTCAAGAAGGGGGAGTTGATTCCTAGGATTATTTATAAAAGGGTAAGAATTAAAATTAAATTTATATGAAAGTAAAGAGAATTTTCAGGAGAGAATTGTAAAAGGGAAATTTTCAGCGAGAACAAAATGTTCCAGGGAAAGTTTCATCAGTAAAAGAGGGAATTTAAGCTGAGTTGAACTTATAAAGGGAAAAATTATTCATGCAGAAGGGATTTTTATGAGGGTGAGGAGATTTTCACAAAAGGTGAATATCTATGAATAATTTGAGATTAACAAGTTTCCAAAAGGTTACAATCTTAGAATTATTGTTTACAAAATATAAATTAAAAACAGCTCTAACTAATTCAAATCAAAAATAAATTTCTACGAAAAGTAAAAGCAACATTGAAACTTAAATAAGAAATTTAATTTGTATAAATTATACATATAATTATATATATAATTTGCTGGACCATCAGAGCCATTGAAGACTTTCCTTACTGGAACTACGTCAGAATCTAAGCGTTTTTTGTCAAAAATCAGAAAATACAACTCATGTTTCCAAATGCCGTTTTTTGGAGCCCAAATCAAAAATCCAGATCAATTTATGTCTACTTTCAAAGTAAAAGGGCAAATTTATCATAGAGCAGGGTCCCTTCTACCATTCTCAGGCGAGAATAATAAATTTTTATAATTGTACTTCATCAGTGATAGAAATTCTGAATTGAATGCACGTTGCGAAATTTCTCCAAATTTTTAAATTCCATAGATCTTTCAGGGTTTACACCATTCTTGCTACAACTAAAAATAGGCGTACCAATAATACTTTTAAGAAATATTAACCCACCAAAGCTTTGCAATGGCACGCGACTTGACGTAAAAAAAAACAATGGAAAACCTAATAGAGGTCACAATCTTGACAGGGCCTTTTGAGGGTGAGGTTGTTCTTATTCCTCGCATTCCCATGATTCCAACGGATCTGCTTTTTCAATTTAAAAGATTGCAATTCCCAATTCGATTAGCATTTGCAATCACCATTAACAAAGCTCAAAGTCAATCATTAGAAAAATGTGGTATAGATCTTAATACTTATTGTTTTTCCCCATGGACAATTGTACGTTGCATGTTCGAGGGTCGGTAAACCTGACAATCTATTTATATGCAGCGACAATTGGACAGCGAAGAATGTTGTATATTCGCAAGTTTTACGCAGTTAATTTGTATTGTATCTCTCTATCTATCTATCTATATAAAAACGAGTTGTGTGTATGCATGTTTGTTTGTTTGTAAAAAGAGCGTTTGCATATGACGTCATTATTAGTACATAACGGCTTTGTATATGCACAGATAATGGGAAAGCCAATAATGTTGTATATTCGCAATTTTTACGTAGTTTAACTCCTGCAGACAAAATGAATGCTTGCCTGAAAAATTCTAATTTATGGGCACACGTAAAAATATTAAAATTAACTACAAATATGCGTGTCCGATTGCAAAACGATGACTCTGGTCAAACATTTTCAGATCAATTGCTGGCAATTGGAAACGGAAAGCTCCCAGTAGACTCAATTTCAGGACGTATACAACTACCTGCTGATTTCTGTAATTTAGTGACGTCCAAAAATGAATTGATTGAAAAAGTATTTCCGAATATTCTTAAAAATTATAAAAATAATAAATGGCTAAGTGAAAGAGCGATTCTCGCACCCTAAAATAAAGACGTCCACGAAACCAACAATATTGTTTGACCAAGATTCGAGACCAGGCAGTCCTTTACAAGTCAGTCGACACAGTTTTGGAACCAAATGAAGCGGTTAATTATCCATCTGAATTTTTAAATTCCATAGATCCTTCAGGGTTTCCACCCCAAGTGCTACAACTAAAAATAGGCCTACCAATAATACTTTTAAGAAATATCAACCCACCAAAGCTTTGCAACGTCATGCGACTTGCCTTAAAAAAACAATGGAAAACCTAATAGAGGCCACAATCTTGACAGGGCCTTTGAGGGTGAGGCTGTTCTTATTCCTCGCATTCCCATGATTCCAACAGATCTGCCTTTTCAATTTAAAAGATTTCAATTCCCAATTCGATTAGAATTTGCAATCACCATTAACAAAGCTCAAGGTCAATCATTAGAAAAATGTGGTATAGATCTTAATACTGATTGTTTTTCCCATGGCCAATTGTACGTTGCTGTCGAGGGTCGGTAAACCTGACAATCTATTTATATGCAGCGACAATTGGACAGCGAAGAATGTTGTATATTCGCACGTTTTACGCAGTTAATTTGTATTGTATCTATCTATCTATCTATCTATATAAAAACGTGTTTTGTGTATGCATGTTTGTTTGTTTGCAAAAAGAGCGTTTGCATATGACGTCATTATTAGTACATACGGCTTTGTATATGCACAGACAATGGGAAAGCCAAGAATGTTGTATATTCGCAATTTTTACGTAGTTTGAAACACATATATAAATCTATCTATATTCACAGGTGGGACACAGGGACAAAACTACTATGGCGCGTAACTAATATGGCGCGTAACGACTTACGTGCGCGGGGGAGCTTGGGGGGCGTGAAGCGCCCCACCAACTAGGTGTTGGGGTGGCGCGAAGCGCCACCCCAACAGCTAGTATATATATAAATATATAAATATAATTATATATATACATACATATATATATATATATATATATATATATACATATATATATATATATATATATATATATATATATATATACACATATATATATATATATATACATATATATATAATATATGTATAATATATATATATATTATATATATATATATATATATATATATATATATATATATATATATATATATATATATATATATATATATATATATATATATATATATATATATATATATATATATATATATATATATATATATATATATATATATATATATATATATATATATATATATATATATATATATATTATATATATATATATATATATATATATATATATATAGGGGAGACCGGCCCAAATTCGCCACTTTTTTGTTCTTTATTTATTGTAACCACAGTTTTTGACTTAAAATAATTCTGAAAGTCCTCGAATATAGGCTTATCTATGGGGTATCTAGAAAAGTAAATCCCCAGCAGTCAATCTTTTTCGATGCAGCGAAAAAAAAAAGCCACAGTGAGATTCTCCAAAGATTGCTAACCTGGGCCAACCTGGTTCACGTTCACCACACATTAGCCCACGTTCGCCACTATCTCGCATCATGGTCATTAAAGCATCTATTGCTCAAGATGTAGCGTTAGAATAGATGTTTATGTGTAGTTATTTCAGATATTTATTTGTAACGCAGCTACAAAAGGAATTAGGTATAGCATAATTCACTTAACCCATCTTGTATACTGAAAGGTCCACACCAAACTTCAGCCGTTCAGCAAGTCTTGAAGTTCCATCTAATATTGAAGGTTTTCCTAATCTGGTTACAACCTCGGACTTCAAGACGCAAGATTCCTCTTCAGTCAGCAAGAACTTGCTCATTTCTACACACTTCAAGAATTTAACACCAACCTCATCTGGATATTCCTTTAAAACTTTCGCAGCATAAAAATGTTTGCCACTCTTTTTACCTGAAAGACCAACTAAGATAAAGTCACCCAATTCTATTGGCCTGCTTCCCAAATCCTCTTCATCTTCTCTTAGATTCAGACTTTTGTCACTATCATCATCAAACTCCATCTCAACATGATCGGATTCACTCTCACTCTCAAGAAATAGTTGCTTGCTTGCTTCTTGTAATTTGGCTTTCATTGCATTGTCCTTCCCCTTGCCAATAGGTCTACATCTAAGGGTAAGCCCAATAGAGACTGGGTAGCGTTGTCACAGTCAGTAAACTGGCTAGCCGCATCATCTTTACGGGAACCAGAAACTGGTGATGGAGGTACTAAGACATCCTGGTCAAAAGGATGTGGTCGATCAGAGACATATGAGCTGAGTTACTCGTGATCCTTGAAAACATTGGGATCGAAAGGGAAAATCCCAGTGCTACGAAAACCGCTTATTATATTTTATGTAGTCAGTGCTTTGGGATACGCCTTTCTGCAAAGCTCGGATACATTGTACAGGGAAATAGTCTTGTATTTGTGCTGTGTCATAAAAATCGTAGATTCCCTGTTTTAGAATGCCTTCAAAGGATACATAACTAACCTGTCAAGTGGTTGCAACATGCGTTGTGGTGTGGAGGCACTGACAGCATGACAACTCCATTCTCTTTCGCTAACTCAAGTAATTCACTACTGTAATGACTAATGTGATTGTCAAGAATTAGAAGCACAGGATTAGCTTTGCTCGGTCTTGCCTGACTGATAAAATGGTTCATCCAAACAAGAAAGAGTTCATTGCACATCCAACCCGATGTCGTTTCTGAGCTGTGAGCAATGGTACCTGGTGAAGCTCCCTTTCAGCAGTATTTCAGGGCATTTCTTGCGAGGGAAAATGAGCATTGGAGGGACGCTTTTACCCATGGCACAGACACAAACACACATAGTAAAATTCTGTCCAAAATATTTTCCAACTGTCACACGATTGAAAGCTGTTGCACGGCCTAGACTTGTTTCTTTAGGTGCTCTGAAAGCTAGGTGCGCGTGTCGTGCCATAAAACTCCGATACCAGTCTTCCCCGGTGGCATTTTTGATTTTCGTTGCAAGACCATGACTCTGGAATAGCAATTTCTTTTGCGAGAGCGTATCTGTAGGCAAGTTGCCGCACTTCAAGCGGCGTTTAGCCATAATGCATCTGGCAAACAAGTTTCAAGTACCTGGCAAGGGCATTTTCCCTGTTCTTCTGTGAAGATTTTTCTTGTGACGTAAGCTGGGGGAAAAATGAGAGAGATAGAAGCTTAATTTCCATGTTCTGTTTCTCAGCTTTTGTAACATATCCCCTTAGAGTTCCCCGTGGTATTCCATACTTTGTCGCTGATGTAAGCGTTTTTGTTTTTTTTAATAACACTTTAATGACAGCTGCTTGAACCAGTTCAGGATCCACAGCACCCTTTTTCTTTCTTTAACTGGGTTAGTTTTTCGCACCATTTCACCTGAAAAAAGTAAGCTGAATGATTAAATTTTTTCTTTTTTCCCACCAAACTATTTTGATTTCCCGAGAACTAAGGGAGAGAAATCCAGGCTGAAGTACATGAGATACTCCCTTGTTTGTCTAGTGTAGTCTAACAAGGAAGAACTAGGTTATATATATATATATAATATATATATATATATATATATATATATATATATATATATATATATATATATATATATATATATATATATATATATATATATATATATAGCCAACATATTTTGTGTGTGTAAAATTTTCAGACATTCAGCAGCATTATTTTTATAAACCATCATCT
>NW_027065149.1:0-21399 GCF_032884065.1 Artemia franciscana
AAATGGTAAAGAATGTGATTAAAGGCTCTTTTCCTATGTCAAAAGTTTTAGTTTTCGAGGGTAATAGCTACGTATGTTGAAAAAATGAAGATATTACAGTATTTTATGATTGCAAATGGTAAAGAATGTGATTAAAGGCTCTTTTCCTATTTCAAAAGTTTTAGTTTTCGAGGGTAATAGCTATGTATGTTGAAAAAATGAAGATATTAGACTATTTTATGATTACAAATGGTAAAGAATGTGATTAAAGGGTCTTTTTCTATTTCAAAAGTTTTAGTTTTCGAGGGTAATAGCTACGTATGTTGAAAAAATGAAGATATTAGACAATTTTATGATTGCACATGGTAAAGAATGTGATTAAAGGCTCTTTTCCTATGTCAAAAGTTTTAGTTTTCGAGGGTAATAGCTACGTATGTTGAAAAAATGAAGATATTAGACTATTTTATGATTTCAAATGGTAAAGAATGTGATTAAAGGCTCTTTTCCTATTTCAAAAGTTTTAGTTTTCGAGGGTAATAGCTACGTATGTTAAAAAAAATGCAGATATTAGACTATTTTATGATTGCAAATGGTAAAGAATTTGATTAAAGGGTCTTTTCCTATTTCAGAAGTTTTAGTTTTCAAGGGTAATAGCTACGTATGTTGAAAAAATGAAGATATTAGACAATTTTATGATTGCACATGGTAAAGAATGTGATTAAAGGCTCTTTTCCTATGTCAAAAGTTTTAGTTTTCGAGGGTAATAGCTACGTATGTTGAAAAAATGAAGATATTAGACTGTTTTATGATTGCAAATGGCAAAGATTGTGATTAAAAGCTCTTTTCCTATGTCAAAAGTTTTAGTTTTCGAGGGTAATAGCTACGTATGTTGAAAAAATGAAGATATTAGACTATTTTATGATTGCAAATGGTAAAGAATGTGATTAAAGGATCTTTTCCTATTTCAAAAGTTTTAGTTTTCGAGGGTAATAGCTAAGTATGTTGAAAAAATGAAGATATTAGACTATTTTATGATTGCAAATGGTAAAAAATGTGATTAAAGCTCTTTTCCTATTTCAAAAGTTTTAGTTTTCGAGGGTAATAGCTACGTATGTTGAAAAAATGAAGATATTAGACTATTTTATGGTTGCAAATGGTAAAGAATGTGATTAAAGGCTCTTTTCCTATTTCAAAAGTTTTAGTTTTCGAGGGTAATAGCTACTTATGTTGAAAAAATGAAGATATTAGACAATTTTATGATTGCACATGGTAAAGAATGTGATTAAAGGCTCTTTTCCTATTTCAAAAGTTTTAGTTTTCGAGGGTAATAGCTACGAATGTTTGAAAAAATGAGGATATTAGACTATTTTATGATTGCACATAGTAAAGAATGTGATTAAAGGCTCTTTTTCTATTTCAAAAGTTTTAGTTTTCGAGGGTAATAGCTTTGTCTGTGGAAAAAATGAAGATATTAGACAATTTTATGATTGCACATGGTAAAGAATGTGATTAAAGGCTCTTTTCCTATGTCAAAAGTTTTTGTTTTCGAGGGTAATAGCTACGTATGTTAAAAAAATGAATATATTAGACTATTTTATGATTGCAAATGGTAAAGAATGTGATTAAAAGCTCTTTTCCTATGTCAAAAGTTTTAGTTTTCGAGGGTAATAGCTACGTATGTTGAAAAAATGAAGATATTAGACTATTTTATGATTGCAAATGGTAAAGAATGTGATTAAAGGCTCTTTTCCTATTTCAAAAGTTTTAGTTTTCGAGGGTAATAGCTACGTATGTTGAAAAAATGAAGATATTAGACTATTTTATGATTGCACATGGTAAAGAATGTGATTAAAGGCTCTTTTTCTATTTCAAAAGTTTTAGTTTTCGAGGGTAATAGCTACGTATGTTGAAAAAATGAAGATATTAGACTATTTTATGATTGCAAATGGTAAAGAATGTGATTAAAAGCTCTTTTCCTATGTCAAAAGTTTTAGTTTTCGAGGGTAATAGCTACGTATGTTGAAAAAATGAAGATATTAGACTATTTTATGATTGCAAATGGTAAAGAATTTGATTAAAGGCTCTTTTCCTATTTCAAAAGTTTTAGTTTTCGAGGGTAATAGCTACGTATGTTGAAAAAATGAAGATATTAGACTATTTTATGATTGCAAATGGTAAAAATGTGATTAAAGGCTCTTTTCCTATTTCAAAAGTTTTAGTTTTCGAGGGTAATAGCTACGTATGTTGAAAAAATGAAGATATTAGACTATTTTATGATTGCAAATGGTAAAGAATGTGATTAAAGCTCTTTTCCTATTTCAAAAGTTTTAGTTTTCGAGGGTAATAGCTACGTATGTTGAAAAAATGAAGATATTAGACTATTTTATGATTGCAAATGGTAAAGAATGTGATTAAAGCTCTTTTCCTATTTCAAAAGTTTTAGTTTTCGAGGGTAATAGCTACTTATGTTGAAAAAATGAAGATATTAGACAATTTTATGATTGCACATGGTAAAGAATGTGATTAAAGGCTCTTTTCCTATGTCAAAAGTTTTAGTTTTCGAGGGTAATAGCTACGTATGTTGAAAAAATGAAGATATTAGACTATTTTATGATTGCACATGGTAAAGAATGTGATTAAAGGCTCTTTTTCTATTTCAAAAGTTTTAGTTTTCGAGGGTAATAGCTACGTATGTTGAAAAAATGAAGATATTAGACTATTTTATGATTGCAAATGGTAAAGAATGTGATTAAAGGCTCTTTTCCTATGTCAAAAGTTTTAGTTTTCGAGGGTAATAGCTACGTATGTTGAAAAAATGAAGATATTAGACTATTTTATGATTGCAAATGGTAAAGAATGTGATTAAAGGCTCTTTTCCTATTTCAAAAGTTTTAGTTTTCGAGGGTAAGAGCTACGTATGTTGAAAAAATGAAGATATTAGACTATTTTATGATTGCAAATGGTAAAGAATGTGATTAAAGCTCTTTTCCTATTTCAAAGTTTTAGTTTTCGAGGGTAATAGCTACGTATGTTGAAAAAATGAAGATATTAGACTATTTTATGATTGCAAATGGTAAAGAATGTGATTAAAGGCTCTTTTCCTATTTCAAAAGTTTTAGTTTTCGAGGGTAATAGCTACGTATGTTGAAAAAATGAAGATATTAGACTATTTTATGATTGCAAATGGTAAAGAATGTGATTAAAGGCTCTTTTCCTATGTCAAAAGTCTTAGTTTTCGAGGGTAATAGCTACGTATGTTGAAAAAATGAAGATATTAGACTATTTTATGATTGCAAATGGTAAAGAATGTGATTAAAGGTTCTTTTCCTATGTCAAAAGTTTTAGTTTTCGAGGGTAATAGCTACGTATGTTGAAAAAAGGAAGATATTAGACTATTTTTTGATTGCAAATGGTAAGGAATGTGATTAAAGGCTCTTTTCCTATTTCAAAAGTTTTAGTTTTCGAGGGTAATAGCTATGTATGTTGAAAAAATGAAGATATTAGACTATTTTATGATTACAAATGGTAAAGAATGTGATTAAAGGGTCTTTTCCTATTTCAAAAGTTTTAGTTTTCGAGGGTAATAGCTACGTATGTTGAAAAAATGAAGATATTAGACAATTTTATGATTGCACATGGTAAAGAATGTGATTAAAGGCTCTTTTCCTATGTCAAAAGTTTTAGTTTTCGAGGGTAATAGCTACGTATGTTGAAAAAATGAAGATATAAGACTATTTTATGATTGCAAATGGTAAAGAATGTGATTAAAGGCTCTTTTCCTATTTCAAAAGTTTTAGTTTTCGAGGGTAATAGCTACGTATGTTGAAAAAATGAAGATATTAGACTATTTTATGATTGCAAATGGTAAAAAATGTGATTAAAGGCTCTTTTCCTATTTCAAAAGTTTTAGTTTTCGAGGGTAATAGCTACGTATGTTGAAAAAATGAAGATATTAGACTATTTTATGATTGCAAATGGTAAAGAATGTGATTAAAGCTCTTTTCCTATTTCAAAAGTTTTAGTTTTCGAGGGTAATAGCTACGTATGTTGAAAAAATGAAGATATTAGACTATTTTATGATTGCAAATGGTAAAAAATGGGATTAAAGGCTCTTTTCCTATTTCAAAAGTTTTAGTTTTCGAGGGTAATAGCTACTTATGTTGAAAAAATGAAGATATTAGACAATTTTATGATTGCACATGGTAAAGAATGTGATTAAAGGCTCTTTTCCTATGTCAAAAGTTTTAGTTTTCGAGGGTAATAGCTACGTATGTTGAAAAAATGAAGATATTAGACTATTTTATGATTGCACATGGTAAAGAATGTGATTAAAGGCTCTTTTTCTATTTCAAAAGTTTTAGTTTTCGAGGGTAATAGCTACGTATGTTGAAAAAATGAAGATATTAGACTATTTTATGATTGCAAATGGTAAAGAATGTGATTAAAGGCTCTTTTCCTATGTCAAAAGTTTTAGTTTTCGAGGGTAATAGCTACGTATGTTGAAAAAATGAAGATATTAGACTATTTTATGATTGCAAATGGTAAAGAATGTGATTAAAGGCTCTTTTCCTATTTCAAAAGTTTTAGTTTTCGAGGGTAAGAGCTACGTATGTTGAAAAAATGAAGATATTAGACTATTTTATGATTGCAAATGGTAAAGAATGTGATTAAAGCTCTTTTCCTATTTAAAAGTTTTAGTTTTCGAGGGTAATAGCTACGTATGTTGAAAAAATGAAGATATTAGACTATTTTATGATTGCAAATGGTAAAGAATGTGATTAAAGGCTCTTTTCCTATTTCAAAAGTTTTAGTTTTCGAGGGTAATAGCTACGTATGTTGAAAAAATGAAGATATTAGACTATTTTATGATTGCAAATGGTAAAGAATGTGATTAAAGGCTCTTTTCCTATGTCAAAAGTCTTAGTTTTCGAGGGTAATAGCTACGTATGTTGAAAAAATGAAGATATTAGACTATTTTATGATTGCAAATGGTAAAGAATGTGATTAAAGGTTCTTTTCCTATGTCAAAAGTTTTAGTTTTCGAGGGTAATAGCTACGTATGTTGAAAAAAGGAAGATATTAGACTATTTTATGATTGCAAATGGTAAAGAATGTGATTAAAGGCTCTTTTACTATTTCAAAAGTTTTAGTTTTCGAGGGTAATAGCTACGTATGTTGAAAAAATGAAGATATTAGACTATTTTATGATTACAAATGGTAAAGAATGTGATTAAAGGGCCTTTTCCTATTTCAAAAGTTTTAGTTTTCGAGGGTAATAGCTACGTATGTTGAAAAAATGAAGATATTAGACAATTTTATGATTGCACATGGTAAAGAATGTGATTAAAGGCTCTTTTCCTATGTCAAAAGTTTTAGTTTTCGAGGGTAATAGCTACGTATGTTGAAAAAATGAAGATATTAGACTATTTTATGATTGCAAATGGTAAAGAATGTGATTAAAGGCTCTTTTCCTATTTCAAAAGTTTTAGTTTTCGAGGGTAATAGCTACGTATGTTGAAAAAATGAAGATATTAGACTATTTTATGGTTGCAAATTGTAAAAAATTTGATTAAAGCTCTTTTCCTATTTCAAAAGTTTTAGTTTTCGAGGGTAATAGCTACGTATGTTGAAAAAATGAAGATATTAGACTATTTTATGATTGCAAATGGTAAAGAATGTGAACTAAAACTAAAGTTTTAGTTTTCGACGGTAATAGCTACGTATGTTGAAAAAATGAAGATATTAGACTATTTTATGATTGCAAATGGTAAAGAATGTGATTAAAGGCTCTTTTCCTATGTCAAAAGTTTTAGTTTTCGAGGGTAATAGCTACGTATGTTGAAAAAATGAAGATATTACACTATTTTATGATTGCACATAGTAAAGAATGTGATTAAAGGCTCTTTTTCTATTTCAAAAGTTTTAGTTTTCGAGGGTAATAGCTTTGTTTGTGGAAAAAATGAAGATATTAGACAATTTTATGATTGCACATGGTAAAGAATGTGATTAAAGGCTCTTTTCCTATGTCAAAAGTTTTAGTTTTCGAGGGTAATAGCTACGTATGTTGAAAAAATGAATATATTAGACTATTTTATGATTGCAAATGGTAAAAAATGTGATTAAAAGCTCTTTTCCTATGTCAAAAGTTTTAGTTTTCGAGGGTTATAGCTACGTATGTTGAAAAAATGAAGATATTAGACTATTTTATGATTGCAAATGGTAAAGAATGTGATTAAAGGCTCTTTTCCTATTTCAAAAGTTTTATTTTTTTGAGCGTAATAGCTACGTATGTTGAAAAAATGAAGATATTAGACTATTTTATGATTGCACATGGTAAAGAATGTGATTAAAGGCTCTTTTTCTATTTCAAAAGTTTTAGTTTTCGAGGGTAATAGCTACGTATGTTGAAAAAATGAAGATATTAGACTATTTTATGATTGCAAATGGTAAAGAATGTAACTAAAGGCTCTTTTCCTATTTCAAAAGTTTTAGTTTTCGAGGGTAATAGCTACGTATGTTGAAAAAATGAAGATATTAGACTATTTTATGATTGCAAATGGTAAAGAATGTGATTAAAGCTCTTTTCCTATTTCAAAAGTTTTAGTTTTCGAGGGTAATAGCTACGTATGTTGAAAAAATGAAGATATTAGACTATTTTATGATTGCAAATGGTAAAGAATGTGATTAAAGGCTCTTTTCCTATTTCAAAAGTTTTAGTTTTCGAGTGTAATAGCTACTTATGTTGAAAAAATGAAGATATTAGACAATTTCATGATTGCACATGGTAAAGAATGTGATTAAAGGCTCTTTTCCTATGTCAAAAGTATTAGTTTTCGAGGGTAATAGCTACGTATGTTGAAAAAATGAAGATATTAGACTATTTTATGATTGCACATGGTAAAGAATGTGATTAAAGGCTCTTTTCCTATTTCAAAAGTTTTAGTTTTCGAGGGTAATAGCTAAGTATGTTGAAAAAATGAAGATATTAGACTATTTTATGATTGCAAATGGTAAAGAATGTGATTAAAGGCTCTTTTCCTATGTCAAAAGTTTTAGTTTTCGAGGGTAATAGCTACGTATGTTGAAAAAAATGAAGATATTAGACTATTTTATGATTGCACATGGTAAAGAATGCGATTAAAGGCTCCTTTCCTATTTCAAAAGTTTTAGTTTTCGAGGGTAATAGCTTTGTTTGTGGAAAAAAAAGAAAATATTAGACAATTTTATGATTGCACATGGTAAAGAATGTGATTAAAGGCTCTTTTCCTATGTCAAAAGTATTAGTTTTCGAGGGTAATAGCTACGTATGTTGAAAAAATGAAGATATTAGACTATTTTATGATTGCAAATGGTAAAGAATGTGATTAAAGGCTCTTTTCTTATGTCAAAAGTCTTAGTTTTCGAGGGTAATAGCTACGTATGTTGAAAAAATGAAGATATTAGACTATTTTATGACTGCAAATGGTAAAGAATGTGATTAAAGGCTCTTTTCCTATGTCAAAAGTTTTAGTTTTCGAGGGTAATAGCTACGTATGTTGAAAAAATGAAGATATTAGACTATTTTATGATTGCAAATGGTAAAGAATGTGATTAAAGGCTCTTTTCCTATTTCAAAAGTTTTAGTTTTCGAGGGTAATAGCTACGTATGTTGAAAAAATGAAGATATTAGACTATTTTATGATTACAAATGGTAAAGAATGTGATTAAAGGGTCTTTTCCTATTTCAAAAGTTTTAGTTTTCGAGGGTAATAGCTACGTATGTTGAAAAAATGAAGATATTAGACAATTTTATGATTGCACATGGTAAAGAATGTGATTAAAGGCTCTTTTCCTATGTCAAAAGTTTTAGTTTTCGAGGGTAATAGCTACGTATGTTGAAAAAATGAAGATATTAGACTATTTTATGATTGCAAATGGTAAAGAATGTGATTAAAGGCTCTTTTCCTATTTCAAAAGTTTTAGTTTTCGAGGGTAATAGCTACATATGTTGAAAAAATGAAGATATTAGACTATTTTATGGTTGCAAATGGTAAAGAATTTGATTAAAGGGTCTTTTCCTATTTCAAAAGTTTTAGTTTTCAAGGGTAATAGCTACGTATGTTGAAAAAATGAAGATATTAGACTATTTTATGATTGCAAATGGCAAAGAATGTGATTAAAAGATCTTTTCCTATGTCAAAAGTTTTAGTTTTCGAGGGTAATAGCTACGTATGTTGAAAAAATGAAGATATTAGACTATTTTATGATTGCAAATGGTAAAGAATGTGATTAAAGGCTCTTTTCCTATTTCAAAAGTTTTAGTTTTCGAGGGTAATAGCTACGTATGTTGAAAAAATGAAGATATTAGACTATTTTATGGTTGCAAATGGTAAAGAATTTGATTAAAGCTCTTTTCCTATTTCAAAAGTTTTAGTTTTCGAGGGTAATAGCTACGTATGTTGAAAAAATGAAGATATTAGACTATTTTATGATTGCAAATGGTAAAGAATGTGATTAAATGCTCTTTTCCTATTTCAAAAGTTTTAGTTTTCGAGGGTAATAGCTACGTATGTTGAAAAAATGAAGATATTAGACTATTTTATGATTGCAAATGGTAAAGAATGTGATTAAAGGCTCTTTTCCTATGTCAAAAGTTTTAGTTTTCGAGGGTAATAGCTACGTATGTTGAAAAAATGAAGATATTACACTATTTTATGATTGCACATAGTAAAGAATGTGATTAAAGGCTCTTTTTCTATTTCAAAAGTTTTAGTTTTCGAGGGTAATAGCTACGTATGTTGAAAAAAATGAAGATATTAGACAATTTTATGATTGCACATGGTAAAGAATGTGATTAAAGGCTCTTTTCCTATGTCAAAAGTTTTAGTGTTCGAGGGTAATAGCTACGTATGTTGAAAAAATGAATATATTAGACTATTTTATGATTGCAAATGGTAAAGAATGTGATTAAAGGCTCTTTTCCTATTTCAAGAGTTTTAGTTTTCGAGGGTAATAGCTACGTATGTTGAAAAAATGAAGATATTAGACTGTTTCATGATTGCAAATGGTAAAGAATTTGATTAAAGGGTCTTTTCCTATTTCAAAAGTTTTAGTTTTCAAGGGTAATAGCTACGTATGTTGAAAAAATGAAGATATTGGACAATTTTATGATTGCATATGGTAAAGAATGTGATTAAAGGCTCTTTTACTATGTCAAAAGTTTTAGTTTTCGAGGGTAATAGCTACGTATGTTGAAAAAATGAAGATATTAGACTATTTTATGATTGCACATGGTAAAGAATGTGATTAAAGGCTCTTTTCCTATGTCAAAAGTTTTAGTTTTCGAGGATAATAGCTACGTATGTTGAAAAAATGAATATATTAGACTATTTTATGATTGCAAATGGTAAAGAATGTGATTAAAGTTCTTTTCCTATGTCAAAAGTTTTAGTTTTCGAGGGTAATAGCTACGTCGGTCATCATTTATATTCCCTGCGTCCCGGTCGTCATTTGTGTCCCGGTCTGTATATACATTCGTTTTTGAATCGGTAAATGATGATATAATTTTTTTTTGTTTTTCCCCTTTTTTCTTTTTAGTTTTTTTTGTAGTTTTTACCTTTTTTTTAGTTTTTTTAGTTTTTTTTTTTTTTACTTATGTCCTTCATTTATATGTCGTCGTTTATATTGGTATGCCGTCGTTTTTATGTCGTCTTCACTTATGTCGTCATTTATACTCCCTGTGTCCCGGTCGTAATCAATTCCCTATTTGATTAGTATTTGCAATCACCATCAACAAAGCTCAAGGGCAATCATTAGAATCATGAGGTATAACTAAAAAACTAAAAAAAGGTAAAAAACTAAAACCTAAAAAAAAGACCAATTCAAAAACGAATGTATGTACAGACCGGGACACCGGGACACAAATGACGACCGGGACACAAGGAATATAAATGACGCCCCAGACCCTCAAAGAGAAATCACAGACTGGGACACCGGGACACAAATGACGACCGGGACACAGGGAATATAAATGACGACCGGGACACAGGGTCACAACTACAACGGGGACGCCGGGGGGCACAGGGGGATATATAAGTAACGACGGCGACACGGGGAATCGTCGATTAGCAATCACCATCAACAAAGCCCAAGGGCAATCATTAGAATCATGAGGTATAGATCTGAATACGTGTGTCCCTGTGTCCCGGTCGTCATTTATATTCCCTGTGTCCTGGTCGTCATTTGTGTCCCGGTGTCCCAGTCTGTAATTTCTCTTTGAGTGTCCCGGTCGTCATTTATATTCCCTGTGTCCCGGTCGTTTTTTGTGTCCCGGTGTCTTGGTCTGTATATACATTTGTTTTTCAATTGGTATATGATGAAATAAATTTTTGTGTTTACCCCTTTTTTTCTTTTTAGTTTTTTTTGGTTTTTACCTTTTTTTTTAGTTTTTTTAGTTTTTTCTCTTTTCTTTTATTTTTTTTTGTGCTGGAGCTTCAGTTTTGGAAGCTGTTTTTTTAAGCAGTTTTTTTAGCAGCTTCCTTGACTGTTGCCATTGTAGGTTCGCGCCACCCTAACATCTAGTTGGTTCGGGCGCTTCCTGTGTCCCGGTGTCCCGGTGTCCCGGTCTGTATATACACTCGTTTTTGAATTGGTCTTTTTTTTTAGTTTTTAGTTTTTTACCTTTTTTTAGTTTTTTTAGTTATACCTAATGATTTTAATGATTGCCCCGTCGTCATTTATATATCCCCCTGTGCCCCCCAGCGTCCCTGTTGCAGTTGTGTCCCGGTCATCATTTATATTCCCTGCGTCCCGGTCGTCATTTGTGTCCCGGTCTGTATATACATTCGTTTTTGAATCGGTAAATGATGAAATAATTTTTTTTTGTTTTTCCCCTTTTTTCTTTTTAGTTTTTTTGTAGTTTTTACCTTTTTTTTAGTTTTTTTAGTTTTTTTTTTTTACTTATGTCCTTCATTTATATGTCGTCGTTTATATTGTATGTCGTCGTTTTTATGTCGTTTTCACTTATGTCGTCATTTATACTCCCTGTGTCCCGGTCGTAATCAATTCCCAATTTGATTAGTATTTACAATCACCATCAACAAAGCTCAAGGGCAATCATTAGAATCATGAGGTATAACTAAAAAAACTAAAAAAAAGGTAAAAAACTAAAACCTAAAAAAAAGACCAATTCAAAAACGAATGTATATACAGACCGGGACACCGGGACACAAATGACGACCGGGACACATGGAATATAAATGACGCCCCAGACCCTCAAAGAGAAATCACAGACTGGGACACCGGGACACAAATGACGACCGGGACACAGGGAATATAAATGACGACCGGGACACAGGGTCACAACTACCACGGGGACGCCGGGGGGCACAGGGGGATATATAAGTAACGACGGCGACACGGGGAATCGTCGATTAGCAATCACCATCAACAAAGCTAATGGGCAATCATTAGAATCATGAGGTATAGATCTGAATACGTGTGTCCCTGTGTCCCGGTCGTCATTTATATTCCCTGTGTCCTGGTCGTCATTTGTGTCCCGGTGTCCCAGTCTGTAATTTCTCTTTGAGTGTCCCGGTCGTCATTTATATTCCCTGTGTCCCGGTCGTCATTTGTGTCCCGGTGTCTTGGTCTGTATATACATTTGTTTTTCAATTGGTATATGATGAAATAAATTTTTGTGTTTTTCCCCTTTTTTTCTTTTTAGTTTTTTTTTTGGTTTTTTACCTTTTTTTTTAGTTTTTTTAGTTTTTTTCTCTTTTCTTTTTATTTTTTTTTTTGTGCTGGAGCTTCAGTTTTGGAAGCTATTTTTTTAAGCAGCTTTTTTTTAGCAGCTTCCTTGACTGTTGCCATTGTAGGTTCGCGCCACCCTAACATCTAGTTGGTTCGGGCGCTTCCTGTGTCCCGGTGTCCCGGTCGTCATTTGTGTCCCGGTGTCCCGGTCTGTATATACACTCGTTTTTGAATTGGTCTTTTTATTTAGTTTTTAGTTTTTTACCTTTTTTTTAGTTTTTTTAGTTATACCTAATGATTTTAATGATTGCCCCGTCGTCATTTATATATCCCCCTGTGCCCCCCAGCGTCCCTGTTGCAGTTGTGTCCCGGTCATCATTTATATTCCCTGCGTCCCGGTCGTCATTTGTGTCCCGGTCTGTATATACATTTGTTTTTGAATCGGTAAATGATGAAATAAATGATGAAATTTTTTACTTATGTCCTTCATTTATATGTCGTCGTTTATATTGTATGTCGTCGTTTTTATGTCGTCTTCACTTATGTCGTCATCTATACTCCCTGTGTCCCGGTCGTAATCAATTCCCAATTTGATTAACATTTGCAATCACCATCAACAAAGCTCAAGGGCAATCATTAGAATCATGAGGTATAACTAAAAAAACTAAAAAAAGGTAAAAAACTAAAACCTAAAAAAAAGACCAATTCAAAAACGAATGTATATACAGACCGGGGCACCGGGACACAAATGACGACCGGGACACAAATGACGACCGGGACACAAGGAATATAAATGACGCCCCAGACCCTCAAAGAGAAATCACAGACTGGGACACCGGGACACAAATGACGACCGGGACACAGGGAATATAAATGACGACCGGGACACAGGGTCACAACTACAACGGGGATGCCGGGGGGCACAGGGGGATATATAAGTAACGACGGCGACACGGGGAATCGTCGATTTGCAATCACCATCAATAAAGCTCAAGGGCAATCATTAGAATCATGAGGTATAGATCTGAATACGTGTGTCCCTGTGTCCCGGTCGTCATTTATATTCCCTGTGTCCTGGTCGTCATTTGTGTCTCGGTGTCCCAGTCTGTAATTTCTCTTTGAGTGTCCCGGTCGTCATTTATATTCCCTGTGTCCCGATCGTCATTTGTGTCCCGGTGTCTTGGTCTGTATATACATTTGTTTTTCCATTGGTATATGATGAAATAAATTTTTGTGTTTTTCCCCTTTTTTTCTTTTTAGTTTTTTTTGGTTTTTACCTTTTTTTTAGTTTTTTTAGTTTTTTCTCTTTTCTTTTTATTTTTTTTTTGTGCTGGAGCTTCAGTTTTGGAAGCTATTTTTTTAAGCAGCTTTTTTTAGCAGCTTCCTTAACTGTTGCCATTGTAGGTTCGCGCCACCCTAACATCTAGTTGGTTCGGGCGCTTCCTGTGTCCCGGTGTCCCGGTCGTCATTTGTGTCCCGGTGTCCCGGTCTGTATATACACTCGTTTTTGAATTGGTCTTTTTTTTTAGTTTTTAGTTTTTTACCTTTTTTTACTTTTTTTAGTTATACCTAATGATTTTAATGATTGCCCCGTCGTCATTTATATATCCCCCTGTGCCCCCCAGTGTCCCTGTTGCAGTTGTGTCCCGGTCATCATTTATATTCCCTGCGTCCCGGTCGTCATTTGTGTCCCGGTCTGTATATACATTCGTTTTTGAATCGATAAATGATGAAATAATTTTTTTTGTTTTTCCCCTTTTTTCTTTTTAGTTTTTTTGTAGTTTTTACCTTTTTTTTAGTTTTTTTAGTTTTTTTTTTTTTACTTATGTCCTTCATTTATATGTCGTCGTTTATATTGTATGTCGTCGTTTTTATGTCGTCTTCACTTATGTCGTCATTTATACTCCCTGTGTCCCGGTCGTAATCAATTCCCAATTTGATTAGTATTTGCAATCACCATCAACAAAGCTCAAGGGCAATCATTAGAATCATGAGGTATAACTAAAAAAAACTAAAAAAAGGTAAAAAACTAAAACCTAAAAAAAAGACCAATTCAAAAACGAATGTATATACAGACCGGGACACCGGGACACAAATGACGACCGGGACACAAGGAATATAAATGACGCCCCAGACCCTCAAAGAGAAATCACAGACTGGGACACCGGGACACAAATGACGACCGGGACACAGGGAATATAAATGACGACCGGGACACAGGGTCACAACTACAACGGGGACGCCGGGGGGCACAGGGGGATATATAAGTAACGACGGCGACACGGG
Source organism: Artemia franciscana (assembly GCF_032884065.1). Classification (NCBI taxonomy): domain Eukaryota; kingdom Metazoa; phylum Arthropoda; class Branchiopoda; order Anostraca; family Artemiidae; genus Artemia; species Artemia franciscana. The sequence continues at coordinate 13,996 of NW_027065149.1, forward strand.
GAATCGTCGATTAGCAATCACCATCAACAAAGCTCAAGGGCAATCATTAGAATCATGATGTATAGATCTGAATACGTGTGTCCCTGTGTCCCGGTCGTCATTTATATTCCCTATGTCCTGGTCGTCATTTGTGTCCCGGTGTCCCAGTCTGTAATTTCTCTTTGAGTGTCCCGGTCGTCATTTATATTCCCTGTGTCCCGGTCGTCATTTGTGTCCCGGTGTCTTTGTCTGTATATACATTTGTTTTTCAATTGGTATATGATGAAATAAATTTTTGTGTTTTTCCCCTTTTTTTCTTTTTAGTTTTTTTTGGTTTTTACCTTTTTTTTTAGTGTTTTTAGTTTTTTCTCTTTTCTTTTTATTTTTTTTTTGTGCTGGAGCTTCAGTTTTGGAAGCTATTTTTTTAAGCAGCTTTTTTTTAGCAGCTTCCTTGACTGTTGCCATTGTAGGTTCGCGCCACCCTAACATCTAGATGGTTCGGGTGCTTCCTGTGTCCCGGTGTCCCGGTCCTCATTTGTGTCCCGGTGTCCCGGTCTGTATATACACTCGTTTTTGAATTGGTCTTTTTTTTGGTTTTTAGTTTTTTACCTTTTTTTAGTTTTTTTAGTTATACCTAATGATTTTAATGATTGCCCCCGTCGTCATTTATATTTCCCCCTGTGCCCCCCAGCGTCCCTGTTGCAGTTGTGTCCCGGTCATCATTTATATTCCCTGCGTCCCGGTCGTCATTTGTGTCCCGGTCTGTATATACATTCGTTTTTGAATCGGTAAATGATGAAATAATTTTTTTTTTCCCCTTTTTTCTTTTTAGTTTTTTTGTAGTTTTTACCTTTTTTTTAGTTTTTTTAGTTTTTTTTTTTTACTTATGTCCTTCATTTATATGTCGTCGTTTATATTGTATGTCGTCGTTTTTATGTCGTCTTCACTTATGTCGTCATTTATACTCCCTGTGTCCCGGTCGTAATCAATTCCCAATTTGATTAGTATTTGCAATCACCATCAACAAAGCTCAAGGGCAATCATTAGAATCATGAGGTATAGATCTGAATACGTGTGTCCCTGTGTCCCGGTCGTCATTTATATTCCCTGTGTCCTGGTCATCATTTGTGCCCCGGTGTCCCAGTCTGTAATTTCTCTTTGAGTGTCCCGGTCGTCATTTATATTCCCTGTGTCCCGGTCGTCATTTGTGTCCCGGTGTCTTGGTCTGTATATACATTTGTTTTTCAATTGGTATATGATGAAATAAATTTTTGTGTTTTTCCCCTTTTTTTCTTTTTAGTTTTTTTTTGGTTTTTATCTTTTTTTTTAGTTTTTTTAGTTTTTTCTCTTTTCTTTTTATTTTTTTTTTGTGCTGGAGCTTCAGTTTTGGAAGCTATTTTTTAAGCAGCTTTTTTTAGCAGCTTTCTTGACTGTTGCCATTGTAGGTTCGCGCCACCCTAACATCTAGTTGGTTCGGGCGCTTCCTCTGTCCCGGTGTCCCGGTCTGTATATACACTCGTTTTTGAATTGGTCTTTTTTTTAGTTTTTAGTTTTTTACGTTTTTTTAGTTTTTTTAGTTATACCTAATGATTTTAATGATTGCCCCGTCATCATTTATATATCCCCCTGTGCCCCCCAGCGTCCCTGTTGCAGTTGTGTCCCGGTCATGATTATATTTCCTGCGTCCCGGTCGTCATTTGTGTCCCGGTCTGTATATACATTCGTTTTTGAATCGGTAAATGATGAAATAATTTTTTTTTGTTTTTCCCCTTTTTTTCTTTTTAGTTTTTTTGTAGTTTTTTCCTTTTTTTTAGTTTTTTTAGTTTTTTTTTTACTTATGTCCTTCATTTATATGTCGCCGTTTATATTGTATGTCGTCGTTTTATGTCGTCTTCACTTATGTCGTCATTTATACTCCCTGTGTCCCGGTCGTAATCAATTCCCAATTTGATTAGTATTTGCAATCAGCATCAACAAAGCTCAAGGGCAATCATTAGAATCATGAGGTATAACTAAAAAAACTAAAAAAAAGGTAAAAATTAAAACCTAAAAAAAAGACCAATTCAAAAACGAATGTATATACAGAGCGGGACACCGGGACACAAATGACGACCGGACACAAGGAATATAAATGACGCCCCAGACCCTCAAAGAGAAATCACAGACTGGGACACCGGGACACAAATGACGACCGGGACACAGGGAATATAAATAACGACCGGGACACAGGGTCACAACTACAACGGGGACGCCGGGGGGCACAGGGGGATATATAAGTAACGACGGCGACACGGGGAATCGTCGATTAGCAATCACCATCAACAAAGCTCAAGGGCAATCATTAGAATCATGAGGTATAGATCTGAATACGTGTGTCCCTGTGTCCCGGTCGTCATTTATATTCCCTGTGTCCTGGTCGTCATTTGTGTCCCGGTGTCCCAGTCTGTAATTTCTCTTTGAGTGTCCTGGTCGTCATTTATATTCCCTGTGTCCCGGTCGTCATTTGTGTCCCGGTGTCTTGGTCTGTATATACATTTGTTTTTCAATTGGTAAATGATGAAATAAATTTTTGTGTTTTTCCCCTTTTTTTCTTTTTAGTTTTTTTTTGTTTTTACCTTTTTTTTTTAGTTTTTTTAGTTTTTTCTCTTTTCTTTTATTTTTTTGGGCTGGAGCTTCAGTTTTGGAAGCTATTTTTTTAAGCAGCTTTTTTTTAGCAGCGTCCTTGACTGTTGCCATTGTAGGTTCGCGCCACCCTAACATCTAGTTGGTTCGGGCGCTTCCTGTGTCCCGGTGTCCCGGTCGTCATTTGTGTCCCGGTCTGTATATACACTCGTTTTTGAATTGGTCTTTTTTTTTAGTTTTTAATTTTTTACCTTTTTTTTGTTTTTTTAGTTATACCTAATGATTTTAATGATTGCCCCGTCGTCATTTATATATCCCCCTGTGCCCCTCAGCGTCCCTGTTGCAGTTGTGTCCCGGTCATCATTTATATTCCCTGCGTCCCGGTCGTCATTTGTGTCCCGGTCTGTATATACATTCGTTTTTGAATCGGTAAATGATGAAATAATTTTTTTTTGTTTTTCCCCTTTTTTCTTTTTAGTTTTTTTGTAGTTTTAACCTTTTTTTTAGTTTTTTTAGTTTTTTTTTTTTACTTATGTCCTTCATTTATATGTCGTCGTTTGTATTGTATGTCATCGTTTTTATGTCGTCTTCACTTATGTCGTCATTTAAACTCCCTGTGTCCCGGTCGTAATCAATTCCCAATTTGATTAGTATTTGCAATGACCATCAACAAAGCTCAAGGGCAATCATTAGAATCATGAGGTATAACTAAAAAAACTAAAAAAAAGGTAAAAAACTAAACCTAAAAAAAAGACCAATTCAAAAACGAATGTATATACAGACCGGGACACCGAGACAGAAATGACGACCGGGACACAAGGAATATAAATGACGCCCCAGACCCTCAAAGAGAAATCACAGACTGGGACACCGGGACACAAATGACGACCGGGACACAGGGAATATAAATAAAGACCGGGACACAGGGTCACAACTACAACGGGGACGCCGGGGGGCATAGGGGGATATATAAGTAACGACGGCAACACGGGGAATCGTCGATTAGCAATCACCATCAACAAAGCTCAAGGGCAATCATTAGAATCATGAGGTATAGATCTGAATACGTGTGTCCCTGTGTCCTGGTCGTCATTTATATTCCCTGTGTCCTGGTCGTCATTTGTGTCCCGGTGTCCAGTCTGTAATTTCTCTTTGAGTTTCCCGGTCGTCATTTAAACTCCCTGTGTCTCGTAATCAATTCCCAATTTGATTAGTATTTGCAATCACCATCAACAAAGCTCAAGGGCAATCATTAGAATCATGAGGTATAACTAAAAAACTAAAAAAAAGGTAAAAAACTAAAACCTAAAAAAAAGGACCAATTCAAAAACGAATGTATATACAGACCGGGACACCGGGACACAAATGACGACCGGGACACAAGGAATATAAATGACGCCCCAGACCCTCAAAGAGAAATCACAGACTGGGACACCGAGACACAAATGACGAGCGGGACACAGGAATATAAATGACGTCCGGGACACAGGGTCACAACTACAACGGGGACGTCGGGGGGCACAGGGGGGATATATAAGTAACGATGGCGACACGGGGAATCGTCGATTAGCAATCACCATCAACAAAGCTCAATGGCAATCATTAGAATCATGAGGTATAGATCTGAATACGTGTGTCCCTGTGTCCCGGTCGTCAATTATATTCCCTGTGTTCTTGTCAACATTTGTGCCCCGGTGTCCCAGTCTGTAATTTCTCTTTGAGTGTCCCGGTCGTCATTTATATTCCCTCTGTCCCTTTCGTCATTTGTGTCCGGTGTCTTGGTCTGTATATACATTTGTTTTTCAATTGGTATATGATAAAATAAATTTTTGTGTTTTTCCCCTTTTTTTCTTTTTAGTTTTTTTTTGGTTTTTACCTTTTTTTTTAGTTTTTTTAGTTTTTTCTCTTTTCTTTTTATTTTTTTTTTTGTGCTGGAGCTTCAGTTTTGGAAGCTATTTTTTAAGCAGCTTTTTTTAGCAGCTTTCTTGACTGTTGCCATTGTAGGTTCGCGCCACCCTAACATCTAGTTGGTTCGGGCGCTTCCTGTGTCCCGGTGTCCCGGTCGTCATTTGTGTCCCGGTGTCCCGGTCTGTATATACACTCGTTTTTGAATTGGTCTTTTTTTTAGTTTTTAGTTTTTTTTCTTTTTTTAGTTTTTTTAGTTATACCTAATGATTTTAATGATTGCCCCGTCGTCATTATATATCCCCCTGTGCCCCCCAGCGTCCCTGTTGCAGTTGTGTCCCGGTCATCATTTATATTCCCTGCGTCCCGGTCGTCATTTGTGTCCCGGTCTGTATATACATTCGTTTTTGAATCGGTAAATGATGATATAATTTTTTTTGTTTTTTCCCCCTTTTTTTTTAGTTTTTTTTGTAGTTTTTACCTTTTTTTTAGTTTTTTTAGTTTTTTTTTTTTTACTTATGTCCTTCATTTATATGTCGTCGTTTATATTGTATGCCGTCGTTTTTATGTCGTCTTCACTTATGTCGTCATTTATACTCCCTGTGTCCCGGTCCGTAATCAATTCCCTATTTGATTAGTATTTGCAATCACCATCAACAAAGCTCAAGGGCAATCATTAGAATCATGAGGTATAACTAAAAAACTAAAAAAAGGTAAAAAACTAAAACCTAAAAAAAAGACCAATTCAAAAACGAATGTATGTACAGACCGGGACACCGGGACACAAATGACGACCGGGACACAAGGAATATAAATGACGCCCCAGACCCTCAAAGAGAAATCACAGACTGGGACACCGGGACACAAATGACGACCGGGACACAGGGAATATAAATGACGACCGGGACACAGGGTCACAACTACAACGGGGACGCCGGGGGCACAGGGGGATATATAAGTAACGACGGCGACACGGGGAATCGTCGATTAGCAATCACCATCAACAAAGCTCAAGGGCAATCATTAGAATCATGAGGTATAGATCTGAATACGTGTGTCCCTGTTTCCCGGTCGTCATTTATATTTCCCTGTGTCCTGGTCGTCATTTGTGTCCCGGTGTCCCAGTCTGTAATTTCTCTTTGAGTGTCCCCGGTCGTCATTTATATTCCCTCTATCCCGGTCGTCATTTGTGTCCCGGTGTCTTGGTCTGTATATACATTTGTTTTTCAATTGGTATATGATGAAATAAATTTTTGTGTTTTTCCCCTTTTTTTCTTTTTAGTTTTTTTTTTGGTTTTTACCTTTTTTTTAGTTTTTTTAGTTTTTTCTCTTTTCTTTTTATTTTTTTTTGTGCTGGAGCTTCAGTTTTGGAAGCTATTTTTTTAAGCAGCTTTTTTTTAGCAGCTTCCTTGACTGTTGCCATTGTAGGTTCGCGCCACCCTAACATCTAGTTGGTTCGGGCGCTTCCTGTGTCCCGGTGTCCCGGTCTGTATATTACACTCGTTTTTGAATTGGTCTTTTTTTTTAGTTTTTAGTTTTTTACGTTTTTTTAGTTTTTTTAATTATACCTAATGATTTTAATGATTGCCCCGTCATCATTTATATATTCCCCTGTGCCCCCCAGCGTCCCTGTTGCAGTTGTGTCCCGGTCATCATTTATATTCCCTGCGTCCCGGTCGTCATTTGTGTCCCGGTCTGTATATACATTCGTTTTTGAATCGGTAAATGATGAAATAATTTTTTTTTTATTTTTCCCCTTTTTTCTTTTTAGTTTTTTTGTAGGTTTTTTCCTTTTTTTTAGTTTTTTTAGTTTTTTTTTTTACTTATGTCCTTCATTTATATGTCGCCGTTTATATTGTATGTCGTCGTTTTTATGTCGTCTTCACTTATGTCGTCATTTATACTCCCTGTGTCCCGGTCGTAATCAATTCCCAATTTGATTAGTATTTGCAATCGGCATCAACAAAGCTCAAGGGCAATCATTAGAATCATGAGGTATAACTAAAAAAACTAAAAAAAAGGTAAAAAATTAAAACCTAAAAAAAAGACCAATTCAAAAACGAATGTATATACAGACCGGGACACCGGGACACAAATGACGACCGGGACACAAGGAATATAAATGACGCCCCAGACCCTCAAAGAGAAATCACAGACTGAGACAACGGGACACAAATGACGACCGGGGACACAGGGAATATAAATGACGACCGGGACACAGGGTCACAACTACAACGGGGACGCCGGGGGGCACAGGGGGATATATAAGTAACGACGGCGACACGGGGAATCGTCGATTAGCAATCACCATCAACAAAGCTCAAGGGCAATCATTAGAATCATGAGGTATAGATCTGAATACGTGTGTCCCTGTGTCCGGTCGTCATTTATATTCCCTGTGTCCTGGTCGTCATTTGTGTCCCGGTGTCCCAGTCTGTAATTTCTCTTTGAGTGTCCTGGTCGTCATTTATATTCCCTGTGTCCCGGTCGTCATTTGTGCTCCGGTGTCTTGTCTGTATATACATTTGTTTTTCAATTGGTAAATGATGAAATAAATTTTTGTGTTTTTCCCCTTTTTTTCTTTTTAGTTTTTTTTTTGTTTTTACCTTTTTTTTTAGTTTTTTTAGTTGTTTTCTCTTTTCTTTTTATTTTTTTGGGCTGGAGCTTCAGTTTTGGAAGGTATTTTTTTAAGCAGCTTTTTTTAGCAGCGTCCTTGACTGTTGCCATTGTAGGTTCGCGCCACCCTAACATCTAGTTGGTTCGGGCGCTTCCTGTGTCCCGGTGTCCCGGTCGTCATTTGTGTCCCGGTCTGTATATACACTCGTTTTTGAATTGGTCTTTTTTTTTAGTTTTTAGTTTTTTACCTTTTTTTAGTTTTTTTAGTTATACCTAATGATT
>NW_027065150.1:0-22977 GCF_032884065.1 Artemia franciscana
TATTACCCTCGAAAACTAAAACTTTTGAAATAGGAAAAGAGCCTTTAATCACATTCTTTACCATTGCAATCATAAAATAGTCTAATATCTTCATTTTTTCAACATACGTAGCTATTACCCTCGAAAACTAAAACTTTTGAAATAGGAAAAGAGCCTTTAATCACATTCTTTACCATTTGCAATCATAAAATAGTCTAATATCTTCATTTTTTCAACATACGTAGCTATTACCCTCGAAAACTAAAACTTTTGAAATAGGAAAAGAGCCTTTAATCACATTCTTTACCATGTGCAATCATAAAATTCTCTAATATCTTCATTTTTTCAACATACGTAGCTATTACCCTCGAAAACTAAAACTTTTGAAATAGGAAAAGAGCCTTTAATCACATTCTTTACCATGTGCAATCATAAAATAGTCTAATATCTTCATTTTTTCAACATACGTAGCTATTACCCTCAAAAACTAAAACTTTTGACATAGGAAAAGAGCCTTTAATCACATTCTTTACCATTTGCAATCATAAAATAGTCTAATATCTTCATTTTTTCAACATACGTAGCTATTACCCTCGAAAACTAAAACTTTTGAAATAGGAAAAGAGCCTTTAATCACATTCTTTACCATGTGCAATCATAAAATAGTCTAATATCTTCATTTTTTCAACATACGTAGCTATTACCCTCGAAAACTAAAACTTTTGAAATAGGAAAAGAGCCTTTAATCACATTCTTTACCATGTGCAATCATAAAATAGTCTAATATCTTCATTTTTTCAACATACGTAGCTATTACCCTCGAAAACTAAAACTTTTGAAATAGGAAAAGAGCCTTTAATCACATTCTTTACCATTTGCAATCATAAAATAGTCTAATATCTTCATTTTTTCAACATACGTAGCTATTACCCTCGAAAACTAAAACTTTTGAAATAGGAAAAGAGCCTTTAATCACATTCTTTACCATGTGCAATCATAAAATAGTCTAATATCTTCATTTTTTCCACAGACATAGCTATTACCCTCGAAAACTAAAACTTTTGAAATAGGAAAAGAGCCTTTAATCACATTCTTTACCATTTGCAATCATAAAATAGTCTAATATCTTCATTTTTTCAACATACGTAGCTATTACCCTCGAAAACTAAAACTTTTGAAATAGGAAAAGAGCCTTTAATCACATTCTTTACCATGTGCAATCATAAAATAGTCTAATATCTTCATTTTTTCAACATACGTAGCTATTACCCTCGAAAACTAAAACTTTTGAAATAGGAAAAGAGCCTTTAATCACATTCTTTACCATTTGCAATCATAAAATAGTCTAATATCTTCATTTTTCAACATACGTAGCTATTACCCTCGAAAACTAAAACTTTTGAAATAGGAAAAGAGCCTTTAATCACATTCTTTACCATTTGCAATCATAAAATAGTCTAATATCTTCATTTTTCAACATACGTAGCTATTACCCTCGAAAACTAAAACTTTTGACATAGGAAAAGAGCCTTTAATCACATTCTTTACCATTTGCAATCATAAAATAGTCTAATATCTTCATTTTTTCAACATACGTAGCTATTACCCTCGAAAACTAAAACTTTTGACATAGGAAAAGAGCCTTTAATCACATTCTTTACCATTTGCAATCATAAAATAGTCTAATATCTTCATTTTTTCAACATACGTAGCTATTACCCTCGAAAACTAAAACTTTTGAAATAGGAAAAGAGCCTTTAATCACATTCTTTACCATTTGCAATCATAAAATAGTCTAATATCTTCATTTTTTCAACATACGTAGCTATTACCCTCGAAAACTAAAACTTTTGAAATAGGAAAAGAGCCTTTAATCACATTCTTTACCATTTGCAATCATAAAATAGTCTAATATCTTCATTTTTTCAACATACGTAGCTATTACCCTCGAAAACTAAAACTTTTGAAATAGGAAAAGAGCCTTTAATCACATTCTTTACCATTTGCAATCATAAAATAGTCTAATATCTTCATTTTTTCAACATACGTAGCTATTACCCTCGAAAACTAAAACTTTTGAAATAGGAAAAGAGCCTTTAATCACATTCTTTACCGTGTGCAATCATAAAATAGTCTAATATCTTCATTTTTTCAACATACGTAGCTATTACCCTCGAAAACTAAAACTTTTGACATAGGAAAAGAGCCTTTAATCACATTCTTTACCATTTGCAATCATAAAATAGTCTAATATCTTCATTTTTTCAACATACGTAGCTATTACCCCGAAAACTAAAACTTTTGAAATAGGAAAAGAGCCTTTAATCACATTCTTTACCATGTGCAATCATAAAATAGTCTAATATCTTCATTTTTTCAACATACGTAGCTATTACCCTCGAAAACTAAAACTTTTGAAATAGGAAAAGAGCCTTTAATCACATTCTTTACCATGTGCAATCATAAAATAGTCTAATATCTTCATTTTTTCAACATACGTAGCTATTACCCTCGAAAACTAAAACTTTTGAAATAGGAAAAGAGCCTTTAATCACATTCTTTACCATTTGCAATCATAAAATAGTCTAATATCTTCATTTTTTCAACATACGTAGCTATTACCCTCGAAAACTAAAACTTTTGAAATAGGAAAAGAGCCTTTAATCACATTCTTTACCATGTGCAATCATAAACTAGTCTAATATCTTCATTTTTTCCACAGACATAGCTATTACCCTCGAAAACTAAAACTTTTGAAATAGGAAAAGAGCCTTTAATCACATTCTTTACCATTTGCAATCATAAAATAGTCTAATATCTTCATTTTTTCAACATACGTAGCTATTACCCTCGAAAACTAAAACTTTTGAAATAGGAAAAGAGCCTTTAATCACATTCTTTACCATTTGCAATCATAAAATAGTCTAATATCTTCATTTTTTCAACATACGTAGCTATTACCCTCGAAAACTAAAACTTTTGAAATAGGAAAAGAGCCTTTAATCACATTCTTTACCATTTGCAATCATAAAATAGTCTAATATCTTCATTTTTCAACATACGTAGCTATTACCCTCGAAAACTAAAACTTTTGAAATAGGAAAAGAGCCTTTAATCACATTCTTTACCATTTGCAATCATAAAATAGTCTAATATCTTCATTTTTTCAACATACGTAGCTATTACCCTCGAAAACTAAAACTTTTGACATAGGAAAAGAGCCTTTAATCACATTCTTTACCATTTGCAATCATAAAATAGTCTAATATCTTCATTTTTTCAACATACGTAGCTATTACCCTCGAAAACTAAAACTTTTGACATAGGAAAAGAGCCTTTAATCACATTCTTTACCATTTGCAATCATAAAATAGTCTAATATCTTCATTTTTTCAACATACGTAGCTATTACCCTCGAAAACTAAAACTTTTGACATAGGAAAAGAGCCTTTAATCACATTCTTTACCATTTGCAATCATAAAATAGTCTAATATCTTCATTTTTTCAACATACGTAGCTATTACCCTCGAAAACTAAAACTTTTGAAATAGGAAAAGAGCCTTTAATCACATTCTTTACCATTTGCAATCATAAAATAGTCTAATATCTTCATTTTTTCAACATACGTAGCTATTACCTCGAAAACTAAAACTTTTGAAATAGGAAAAGAGCCTTTAATCACATTCTTTACCATGTGCAATCATAAAATAGTCTAATATCTTCATTTTTTCAACATACGTAGCTATTACCCTCGAAAACTAAAACTTTTGACATAGGAAAAGAGCCTTTAATCACATTCTTTACCATTTGCAATCATAAAATAGTCTAATATCTTCATTTTTTTCAAACATACGTAGCTATTACCCTCGAAAACTAAAACTTTTGACATAGGAAAAGAGCCTTTAATCACATTCTTTACCATTTGCAATCATAAAATAGTCTAATATCTTCATTTTTTCAACATACGTAGCTATTACCCTCGAAAACTAAAACTTTTGAAATAGGAAAAGAGCCTTTAATCACATTCTTTACCATGTGCAATCATAAAATAGTCTAATATCTTCATTTTTTCAACATACGTAGCTATTACCCCCGAAAACTAAAACTTTTGAAATAGGAAAAGAGCCTTTAATCACATTCTTTACCATGTGCAATCATAAAATAGTCTAATATCTTCATTTTTTCCACAGACATAGCTATTACCCTCGAAAACTAAAACTTTTGAAATAGGAAAAGAGCCTTTAATCACATTCTTTACCATTTGCAATCATAAAATAGTCTAATATCTTCATTTTTTCAACATACGTAGCTATTACCCTCGAAAACTAAAACTTTTGAAATAGGAAAAGAGCCTTTAATCACATTCTTTACCATGTGCAATCATAAAATAGTCTAATATCTTCATTTTTTCCACAGACATAGCTATTACCCTCGAAAACTAAAACTTTTGAAATAGGAAAAGAGCCTTTAATCACATTCTTTACCATTTGCAATCATAAAATAGTCTAATATCTTCATTTTTTCAACATACGTAGCTATTACCCTCGAAAACTAAAACTTTTGAAATAGGAAAAGAGCCTTTAATCACATTCTTTACCATTTGCAATCATAAAATAGTCTAATATCTTCATTTTTTCAACATACGTAGCTATTACCCTCGAAAACTAAAACTTTTGAAATAGGAAAAGAGCCTTTAATCACATTCTTTACCATTTGCAATCATAAAATAGTCTAATATCTTCATTTTTTCAACATACGTAGCTATTACCCTCGAAAACTAAAACTTTTGAATAGGAAAAGAGCCTTTAATCACATTCTTTACCATTTGCAATCATAAAATAGTCTAATATCTTCATTTTTTCAACATACGTAGCTATTACCCTCGAAAACTAAAACTTTTGACATAGGAAAAGAGCCTTTAATCACATTCTTTACCATTTGCAATCATAAAATAGTCTAATATCTTCATTTTTTCAACATACGTAGCTATTACCCTCGAAAACTAAAACTTTTGAAATAGGAAAAGAGCCTTTAATCACATTCTTTACCATTTGCAATCATAAAATAGTCTAATATCTTCATTTTTCAACATACGTAGCTATTACCCTCGAAAACTAAAACTTTTGACATAGGAAAAGAGCCTTTAATCACATTCTTTACCATTTGCAATCATAAAATAGTCTAATATCTTCATTTTTTCAACATACGTAGCTATTACCCTCGAAAACTAAAACTTTTGAAATAGGAAAAGAGCCTTTAATCACATTCTTTACCATTTGCAATCATAAAATAGTCTAATATCTTCATTTTTTCAACATACGTAGCTATTACCTCGAAAACTAAAACTTTTGAAATAGGAAAAGAGCCTTTAATCACATTCTTTACCATGTGCAATCATAAAATAGTCTAATATCTTCATTTTTTCAACATACGTAGCTATTACCCTCGAAAACTAAAACTTTTGAAATAGGAAAAGAGCCTTTAATCACATTCTTTACCATTTGCAATCATAAAATAGTCTAATATCTTCATTTTTTCAACATACGTAGCTATTACCCTCGAAAACTAAAACTTTTGAAATAGGAAAAGAGCCTTTAATCACATTCTTTACCATGTGCAATCATAAAATAGTCTAATATCTTCATTTTTTCAACATACGTAGCTATTACCCTCGAAAACTAAAACTTTTGAAATAGGAAAAGAGCCTTTAATCACATTCTTTACCATTTGCAATCATAAAATAGTCTAATATCTTCATTTTTTCAACATACGTAGCTATTACCCCCGAAAACTAAAACTTTTGAAATAGGAAAAGAGCCTTTAATCACATTCTTTACCATGTGCAATCATAAAATAGTCTAATATCTTCATTTTTTCCACAGACATAGCTATTACCCTCGAAAACTAAAACTTTTGAAATAGGAAAAGAGCCTTTAATCACATTCTTTACCATTTGCAATCATAAAATTGTCTAATATCTTCATTTTTTCAACATACGTAGCTATTACCCTCGAAAACTAAAACTTTTGAAATAGGAAAAGAGCCTTTAATCACATTCTTTACCATGTGCAATCATAAAATAGTCTAATATCTTCATTTTTTCCACAGACATAGCTATTACCCTCGAAAACTAAAACTTTTGAAATAGGAAAAGAGCCTTTAATCACATTCTTTACCATTTGCAATCATAAAATAGTCTAATATCTTCATTTTTTCAACATACGTAGCTATTACCCTCGAAAACTAAAACTTTTGAAATAGGAAAAGAGCCTTTAATCACATTCTTTACCATTTGCAATCATAAAATAGTCTAATATCTTCATTTTTTCAACATACGTAGCTATTACCCTCGAAAACTAAAACTTTTGAAATAGGAAAAGAGCCTTTAATCACATTCTTTACCATTTGCAATCATAAAATAGTCTAATATCTTCATTTTTTCAACATACGTAGCTATTACCCTCGAAAACTAAAACTTTTGAATAGGAAAAGAGCCTTTAATCACATTCTTTACCATTTGCAATCATAAAATAGTCTAATATCTTCATTTTTTCAACATACGTAGCTATTACCCTCGAAAACTAAAACTTTTGACAAATAGGAAAAGAGCCTTTAATCACATTCTTTACCATTTGCAATCATAAAATAGTCTAATATCTTCATTTTTTCAACATACGTAGCTATTACCCTCGAAAACTAAAACTTTTGAAATAGGAAAAGAGCCTTTAATCACATTCTTTACCATTTGCAATCATAAAATAGTCTAATATCTTCATTTTTCAACATACGTAGCTATTACCCTCGAAAACTAAAACTTTTGAAATAGGAAAAGAGCCTTTAATCACATTCTTTACCATTTGCAATCATAAAATAGTCTAATATCTTCATTTTTCCAACATACGTAGCTCATCATTTTTTTCAACATACGTAGCTATTACCCTCGAAAACTAAAACTTTTGAAATAGGAAAAGAGCCTTTAATCACATTCTTTACCATGTGCAATCATAAAATAGTCTAATATCTTCATTTTTTCAACATACGTAGCTATTACCCTCGAAAACTAAAACTTTTGAAATAGGAAAAGAGCCTTTAATCACATTCTTTACCATTAGACATGTGCAATCATAAAATAGTCTAATATCTTCATTTTTTCAACATACGTAGCTATTACCCTCGAAAACTAAAACTTTTGAAATAGGAAAAGAGCCTTTAATCACATTCTTTACCATTTGCAATCATAAAATTGTCTAATATCTTCATTTTTTCAACATACGTAGCTATTACCCTCGAAAACTAAAACTTTTGAAATAGGAAAAGAGCCTTTAATCACATTCTTTACCATGTGCAATCATAAAATATTCTAATATCTTCATTTTTTCAACATACGTAGCTATTACCCTCGAAAACTAAAACTTTTGAAATAGGAAAAGAGCCTTTAATCATATTCTTTACCATTTGCAATCATAAAATGGTCTAATATCTTCATTTTTTCAACATACGTAGCTATTACCCTCGAAAACTAAAACTTTTGAAATAGGAAAAGAGCCATTAATCACATTCTTTACCATGTGCAATCATAAAATTGTCTAATATCTTCATTTTTTCAACATACGTAGCTATTACCCTCGAAAACTAAAACTTTCCAAATAGGAAAAGAGCCTTTAACCACATTCTTTACCATGTGCAATCATAAAATTGTCTAATATCTTCATTTTTTCAACATACGTAGCTATTAACCTCGAAAACTAAAACTTTTGAAATAGGAAAAGAGCCTTTAATCACATTCTTTACGATGTGCAATCATAAAATAGTCTAATATCTTCATTTTTTCAACATACGTAGCTATTACCCTCGAAAACTAAAACTTTTGACATAGGAAAAGAACCTTTAATCACATTCTTTACCATTTGCAATCATAAAATAGTCTAATATCTTCATTTTTTTCAACATACGTAGCTATTACCCTCGAAAACTAAAACTTTTGAAATAGAAAAAGAGCCTTTAATCACATTCTTTACCATTTGCAATCATAAAATAGTCTAATATCTTCATTTTTCCAACATACGTCGCTATTACCCTCGAAAACTAAAACTTTTGACATAGGAAAAGAGCCTTTAATCACATTCTTTACCATTTGCAATCATAAAATAGTCTAATATCTTCATTATTTCAACATACGTAGCTATTACCCTCGAAAACTAAAACTTTTGACATAGGAAAAGAGCCTTTAATCACATTCTTTACCATTTGCAATCATAAAATAGTCTAATATCTTCATTTTTTCAACATACGTAGCTATTACTCTCGAAAACTAAAACTTTTGACATAGGAAAAGAGCCGTTAATCACATTCTTTACCATTTGCAATCATAAAATAGTCTAATATCTTCATTTTTTCAACATACGTAGCTATTACCCCCGAAAACTAAAACTTTTGAAATAGGAAAAGAGCCTTTAATCACATTCTTTACCATTTGCAATCATAAAATATTCTAATATCTTCATTTTTTCAACATACGTAGCTATTACCCTCGAAAACTAAAACTTTTGAAATAGGAAAAGAGCCTTTAATCACATTTTTACCATTTGCAATCATAAAATAGTTCTAATATCTTCATTTTTTCAACATACGTAGCTATTACCCTCGAAAACTAAAACTTTTGAAATAGGAAAAGAGCCTTTAATCACATTCTTTACCATGTGCAATCATAAAATAGTCTAATATCTTCATTTTTTCAACATACGTAGCTATTACCCTCGAAAACTAAAACTTTTGAAATAGGAAAAGAGCCTTTAATCACATTCTTTACCATTAGACATGTGCAATCATAAAATAGTCTAATATCTTCATTTTTTCAACATACGTAGCTATTACCCTCGAAAACTAAAACTTTTGAAATAGGAAAAGAGCCTTTAATCACATTCTTTACCATTTGCAATCATAAAATTGTCTAATATCTTCATTTTTTCAACATACGTAGCTATTACCCTCGAAAACTAAAACTTTTGAAATAGGAAAAGAGCCTTTAATCACATTCTTTACCATGTGCAATCATAAAATATTCTAATATCTTCATTTTTTCAACATACGTAGCTATTACCCTCGAAAACTAAAACTTTTGAAATAGGAAAAGAGCCTTTAATCATATTCTTTACCATTTGCAATCATAAAATGGTCTAATATCTTCATTTTTTCAACATACGTAGCTATTACCCTCGAAAACTAAAACTTTTGAAATAGGAAAAGAGCCATTAATCACATTCTTTACCATGTGCAATCATAAAATTGTCTAATATCTTCATTTTTTCAACATACGTAGCTATTACCCTCGAAAACTAAAACTTTCCAAATAGGAAAAGAGCCTTTAACCACATTCTTTACCATGTGCAATCATAAAATTGTCTAATATCTTCATTTTTTCAACATACGTAGCTATTAACCTCGAAAACTAAAACTTTTGAAATAGGAAAAGAGCCTTTAATCACATTCTTTACGATGTGCAATCATAAAATAGTCTAATATCTTCATTTTTTCAACATACGTAGCTATTACCCTCGAAAACTAAAACTTTTGACATAGGAAAAGAACCTTTAATCACATTCTTTACCATTTGCAATCATAAAATAGTCTAATATCTTCATTTTTTTCAACATACGTAGCTATTACCCTCGAAAACTAAAACTTTTGAAATAGAAAAAGAGCCTTTAATCACATTCTTTACCATTTGCAATCATAAAATAGTCTAATATCTTCATTTTTCCAACATACGTCGCTATTACCCTCGAAAACTAAAACTTTTGACATAGGAAAAGAGCCTTTAATCACATTCTTTACCATTTGCAATCATAAAATAGTCTAATATCTTCATTATTTCAACATACGTAGCTATTACCCTCGAAAACTAAAACTTTTGACATAGGAAAAGAGCCTTTAATCACATTCTTTACCATTTGCAATCATAAAATAGTCTAATATCTTCATTTTTTCAACATACGTAGCTATTACTCTCGAAAACTAAAACTTTTGACATAGGAAAAGAGCCGTTAATCACATTCTTTACCATTTGCAATCATAAAATAGTCTAATATCTTCATTTTTTCAACATACGTAGCTATTACCCCCGAAAACTAAAACTTTTGAAATAGGAAAAGAGCCTTTAATCACATTCTTTACCATTTGCAATCATAAAATATTCTAATATCTTCATTTTTTCAACATACGTAGCTATTACCCTCGAAAACTAAAACTTTTGATATAGGAAAAGAGCCTTTAATCACATTTTTTACCATTTGCAATCATAAAATAGTCTAATATCTTCATTTTTTCAACATACGTAGCTATTACCCTCGAAAACTAAAACTTTTAAATAGGAAAAGAGCCTTTAATCACATTCTTTACCATGTGCAAACATAAAATAGTCTAATATCTTCATTTTTTCAACACACATAGCTATTACCCTCGAAAACTAAAACTTTTGAAATAGGAAAAGAGCCTTTAATCACATTCTTTACCATTAGACATGTGCAATCATAAAATAGTCTAATATCTTCATTTTTTCAACATACGTAGCTATTACCCTCGAAAACTAAAACTTTTGAAATAGGAAAAGAGCCTTTAATCACATTCTTTACCATTTGCAATCATAAAATTGTCTAATATCTTCATTTTTTCAACATACGTAGCTATTACCCTCGAAAACTAAAACTTTTGAAATAGGAAAAGAGCCTTTAATCACATTCTTTACCATGTGCAATCATAAAATATTCTAATATCTTCATTTTTTCAACATACGTAGCTATTACCCTCGAAAACTAAAACTTTTGAAATAGGAAAAGAGCCTTTAATCATATTCTTTACCATTTGCAATCATAAAATGGTCTAATATCTTCATTTTTTCAACATACGTAGCTATTACCCTCGAAAACTAAAACTTTTGAAATAGGAAAAGAGCCATTAATCACATTCTTTACCATGTGCAATCATAAAATTGTCTAATATCTTCATTTTTTCAACATACGTAGCTATTACCCTCGAAAACTAAAACTTTCCAAATAGGAAAAGAGCCTTTAACCACATTCTTTACCATGTGCAATCATAAAATTGTCTAATATCTTCATTTTTTCAACATACGTAGCTATTAACCTCGAAAACTAAAACTTTTGAAATAGGAAAAGAGCCTTTAATCACATTCTTTACGATGTGCAATCATAAAATAGTCTAATATCTTCATTTTTTCAACATACGTAGCTATTACCCTCGAAAACTAAAACTTTTGACATAGGAAAAGAACCTTTAATCACATTCTTTACCATTTGCAATCATAAAATAGTCTAATATCTTCATTTTTTTCAACATACGTAGCTATTACCCTCGAAAACTAAAACTTTTGAAATAGAAAAAGAGCCTTTAATCACATTCTTTACCATTTGCAATCATAAAATAGTCTAATATCTTCATTTTTCCAACATACGTCGCTATTACCCTCGAAAACTAAAACTTTTGACATAGGAAAAGAGCCTTTAATCACATTCTTTACCATTTGCAATCATAAAATAGTCTAATATCTTCATTATTTCAACATACGTAGCTATTACCCTCGAAAACTAAAACTTTTGACATAGGAAAAGAGCCTTTAATCACATTCTTTACCATTTGCAATCATAAAATAGTCTAATATCTTCATTTTTTCAACATACGTAGCTATTACTCTCGAAAACTAAAACTTTTGACATAGGAAAAGAGCCGTTAATCACATTCTTTACCATTTGCAATCATAAAATAGTCTAATATCTTCATTTTTTCAACATACGTAGCTATTACCCCCGAAAACTAAAACTTTTGAAATAGGAAAAGAGCCTTTAATCACATTCTTTACCATTTGCAATCATAAAATATTCTAATATCTTCATTTTTTCAACATACGTAGCTATTACCCTCGAAAACTAAAACTTTTGAATAGGAAAAGAGCCTTTAATCACATTTTTTACCATTTGCAATCATAAAATAGTCTAATATCTTCATTTTTTCAACATACGTAGCTATTACCCTCGAAAACTAAAACTTTTAAATAGGAAAAGAGCCTTTAATCACATTCTTTACCATGTGCAATCATAAAATAGTCTAATATCTTCATTTTTTCAACACACGTAGCTATTACCCTCGAAAACTAAAACTTTTGAAATAGGAAAAGAGCCTTTAATCACATTCTTTACCATTTGCAATCATAAAATTGTCTAATATCTTCATTTTTTCAACATACGTAGCTCCCTCGAAAACTAAAACTTTTGAAATAGGAAAAGAGCCTTTAATCACATTCTTTACCATTTGCAATCATAAAATAGTCTAATATCTTCATTTTTTCAACATACGTAGCTATTACCCTCGAAAACTAAAACTTTTGAAATAGGAAAAGAGCCTTTAATCACATTCTTTACCATGTGCAATCATAAAATCGTCTAATATCTTCATTTTTTCAACATACGTAGCTATTACCCTCGAAAACTAAAACTTTTGAAATAGGAAAAGAGCCTTTAATCACATTCTTTACCATTTGCAATCATAAAATAGTCTAATATCTTCATTTTTTCAACATACGTAGCTATTACCCTCGAAAACTAAAACTTTTGAAATAGGAAAAGAGCCTTTAATCACATTCTTTACCATGTGCAATCATAAAATAGTCTAATATCTTCATTTTTTCAACATACGTAGCTATTACCCTCGAAAACTAAAACTTTTGACATAGGAAAAGAGCCTTTAATCACATTCTTTACCATGTGCAATCATAAAATAGTCTAATATCTTCATTTTTTCAACATACGTAGCTATTACCCTCGAAAACTAAAACTTTGAAATAGGAAAAGAGCCTTTAATCACATTCTTTACCATTTGCAATCATAAAATAGTCTAATATCTTCATTTTTTCAACATACGTAGCTATTACCCTCGAAAACTAAAACTTTTGAAATAGGAAAAGAGCCTTTAATCACATTCTTTACCATTTGCAATCATAAAATAGTCTAATATCTTCATTTTTTCAACATACGTAGCTATTACCCTCGAAAACTAAAACTTTTGAAATAGGAAAAGAGCCTTTAATCACATTCTTTACCATTTGCAATCATAAAATAGTCTAATATCTTCATTTTTTCAACATACGTAGCTATTACCCTCGAAAACTAAAACTTTTGACATAGGAAAAGAGCCTTTAATCACATTCTTTACCATTTGCAATCATAAAATAGTCTAATATCTTCATTTTTTCAACATACGTAGCTATTACCCTCGAAAACTAAAACTTTTGACATAGGAAAAGAGCCGTTAATCACATTCTTTACCATTTGCAATCATAAAATAGTCTAATATCTTCATTTTTTCAACATACGTAGCTATTACCCCCGAAAACTAAAACTTTTGAAATAGGAAAAGAGCCTTTAATCACATTCTTTACCATTTGCAATCATAAAATAGTCTAATATCTTCATTTTTTCCACTGATTTAGCTATTACCCTCAAAACTAAAACTTTTGAAATAGGAAAAGAGCCTTTAATCACATTCTTTACCATTTGCAATCATAAAATATTCTAATATCTTCATTTTTTCAACATACGTAGCTATTACCCTCGAAAACTAAAACTTTTGACATAGGAAAAGAGCCTTTAATCACATTCTTTACCATTTGCAATCATAAAATAGTCTAATATCTTCATTTTTTCAACATACGTAGCTATTACCCTCGAAAACTAAAACTTTTGACATAGGAAAAGAGCCTTTAATCACATTCTTTACCATTTGCAATCATAAAATAGTCTAATATCTTCATTTTTTCCACAGACAAAGCTATTACCCTCGAAAACTAAAACTTTCCAAATAGGAAAAGAGCCTTTAATCACATTCTTTACCATGTGCAATCATAAAATTGTCTAATATCTTCATTTTTTCAACATACGTAGCTATAACCCTCGAAAACTAAAACTTTTGAAATAGGAAAAGAGCCTTTAATCACATTCTTTACCATTTGCAATCATAAAATAGTCTAATATCTTCATTTTTTCAACAAACGTAGCTATTACCCTCGAAAACTAAAACTTTTGACATAGGAAAAGAGCCTTTAATCACATTCTTTACCATGTGCAATCATAAAATTGTCTAATATCTTCATTTTTTCAACATACGTAGCTATTACCCTCGAAAAATAAAACTTTTGAATAGGAAAAGAGCCTTTAATCACATTCTTTACCATGTGCAATCATAAAATAGTCTAATATCTTCATTTTTTCCACAGACATAGCTATTACCCTCGAAAACTAAAACTTTTGAAATAGGAAAAGAGCCTTTAATCACATTCTTTACCATGTGCAATCATAAAATAGTCTAATATCTTCATTTTTTCCACAGACATAGCTATTACCCTCGAAAACTAAAACTTTTGAAATAGGAAAAGAGCCTTTAATCACATTCTTTACCATTTGCAATCATAAAATAGTCTAATATCTTCATTTTTTCAACATACGTAGCTATTACCCTCGAAAACTAAAACTTTTGACATAAAAAGAGCCTTTAATCACATTCTTTACCATTTGCAATCATAAAATAGTCTAATATCTTCATTTTTTCAACATACGTAGCTATTACCCTCGAAAACTAAAACTTTTGAAATAGGAAAAGAGCCTTTAATCACATTCTTTACCATTTTCAATCATAAAATAGTCTAATATCTTCATTTTTTCCAACATACGTAGCTATTACCCTCGAAAACTAAAACTTTTGAAATAGGAAAAGAGCCTTTAATCACATTCTTTACCATTTGCAATCATAAAATAGTCTAATATCTTCATTTTTTCAACATACGTAGCTATTACCCTCGAAAACTAAAACTTTTGAAATAGGAAAAGAGCCTTTAATCACATTCTTTACCATTTGCAATCATAAAATAGTCTAATATCTTCATTTTTTCAACATACGTAGCTATTACCCTCGAAAACTAAAACTTTTGAAATAGGAAAAGAGTTTTAATCACATTCTTTACCATTTGCAATCATAAAATAGTCTAATATCTTCATTTTTTCAACATACGTAGCTATTACCCTCGAAAACTAAAACTTTTGAAATAGGAAAAGAGCCTTTAATCACATTCTTTACCATTTGCAATCATAAAATAGTCTAATATCTTCATTTTTTCCAAAGACAGCTATTACCCTCGAAAACTAAAACTTTTGAAATAGGAAAAGAGCCTTTAATCACATTCTTTACCATTTGCAATCATAAAATAGTCTAATATCTTCATTTTTTCAACATACGTAGCTATTACCCTCGAAAACTAAAACTTTTGAAATAGGAAAAGAGCCTTTAATCACATTCTTTACCATTTGCAATCATAAAATAGTCTAATATCTTCATTTTTTCAACATACGTAGCTATTACCCTCGAAAACTAAAACTTTTGACATAGGAAAAGAGCCTTTAATCACATTCTTTACCATTTGCAATCATAAAATAGTCTAATATCTTCATTTTTTCCAACAGACAAAGCTATTACCCTCGAAAACTAAAACTTTTGAAATAGGAAAAGAGCCTTTAATCACATTCTTTACCATGTGCAATCATAAAATAGTCTAATATCTTCATTTTTTCAACATACGTAGCTATTACCCTCGAAAACTAAAACTTTTGAAATAGGAAAAGAGCCTTTAATCACATTCTTTACCATTTGCAATCATAAAATAGTCTAATATCTTCATTTTTTCAACATACGTAGCTATTACCCTCGAAAACTAAAACTTTTGAAATAGGAAAAGAGCCTTTAATCACATTCTTTACCATGTGCAATCATAAAATAGTCTAATATCTTCATTTTTTCAACATACGTAGCTATTACCCTCGAAAACTAAAACTTTTGACATAGGAAAAGAGCCTTTAATCACATTCTTTACCATTTGCAATCATAAAATAGTCTAATATCTTCATTTTTTCCACAGACATAAGCTATTACCCTCGAAAACTAAAACTTTCCAAATAGGAAAAGAGCCTTTAATCACATTCTTTACCATGTGCAATCATAAAATAGTCTAATATCTTCATTTTTTCAACATACGTAGCTATTACCCTCGAAAACTAAAACTTTTGAAATAGGAAAAGAGCCTTTAATCACATTCTTTACCATTTGCAATCATAAAATAGTCTAATATCTTCATTTTTTCAACAAACGTAGCTATTACCCTCGAAAACTAAAACTTTTGACATAGGAAAAGAGCCTTTAATCACATTCTTTACCATGTGCAATCATAAAATTGTCTAATATCTTCATTTTTTCAACATACGTAGCTATTACCCTCGAAAACTAAAACTTTTGAAATAGGAAAAGAGCCTTTAATCACATTCTTTACCATGTGCAATCATATAATAGTCTAATATCTTCATTTTTTCCACAGACATAGCTATTACCCTCGAAAACTAAAACTTTTGAAATAGGAAAAGAGCCTTTAATCACATTCTTTACCATGTGCAATCATAAAATAGTCTAATATCTTCATTTTTTCCACAGACATAGCTATTACCCTCGAAAACTAAAACTTTTGAAATAGGAAAAGAGCCTTTAATCACATTCTTTACCATGTGCAATCATAAAATAGTCTAATATCTTCATTTTTTCAACATACGCAGCTATTACCCCGGAAAACTAAAACTTTTGAAATAAGAAAAGAGCCTTTAATCACATTCTTTACCATTTGCAATCATAAAATAGTCTAATGTTTTCATTTTTTCCAAAGACAAAGCTATTACCCTCGAAAACTAAAACTTTTGAAATAGGAAAAGAGCCTTTAATCACATTCTTTACCATTTTCAATCATAAAATAGTCTAATATCTTCATTTTTTCAACATACGTAGCTATTATCCTCGAAAACTAAAACTTTTGAAATAGGAAAAGAGCCTTTAATCACATTCTTTACCATTTGCAATCATAAAATAGTCTAATATCTTCATTTTTTCAACATACGTAGCTATTACCCTCGAAAACTAAAGCTTTTGAAATAGGAAAAGAGTTTTAATCACATTCTTTGCCATTTGCAATCATAAAATAGTCTAATATCTTCATTTTTTCAACATACGTAGCTATTACCCTCGAAAACTAAAACTTTTGAAATAAGAAAAGAGCCTTTAATCACATTCTTTACCATTTGCAATCATAAAATAGTCTAATGTTTTCATTTTTTCCAAAGACAAAGCTATTACCCTCGAAAACTAAAACTTTTGAAATAGGAAAAGAGCCTTTAATCACATTCTTTGCCATTTGCAATCATAAAATAGTCTAATATTTTCATTTTTTCAACATACGTAGCTATTACCCTCGAAAACTAAAACTTTTGACATAGGAAAAGAGCCTTTAATCACATTCTTTACCATTTGCAATCATAAAATAGTCTAATATCTTCATTTTTTTCAACATACGTAGCTATTACCCTCGAAAACTAAAACTTTTGAAATAGGAAAAGAGCCTTTAATCACATTCTTTACCATTTGCTTTCATAAAATAGTCTAATATCTTCATTTTTCCAACATACGTAGCTATTACCCTCGAACACTAAAACTTTTGACATAGGAAAAGAGCCTTTAATCACATTCTTTACCATTTGCAATCATAAAATAGTCTAATATCTTCATTTTTTCAACATATGTAGTTATTACCCTCGAAAACTAAAACTTTTGACATAGGAAAAGAGCCTTTAATCACATTCTTTACCATTTGCAATCATAAAATAGTCTAATATCTTCATTTTTTCAACATACGTAGCTATTACTCTCGAAAACTAAAACTTTTGACATAGGAAAAGAGCCTTTAATCACATTCTTTACCATTTGCAATCATAAAATAGTCTAATATCTTCATTTTTTCAACATACGTAGCTATTACCCCCCGAAAACTAAAACTTTTGAAATAGGAAAAGAGCCTTTTTTTCACATTCTTTACCATGTGCAATCATAAAATAGTCTAATATCTTCATTTTTTCCACAGACATAGCTATTACCCTCGAAAACTAAAACTTTTGAAATAGGAAAAGAGCCTTTAATCACATTCTTTACCAATTGCAATCATAAAATATTCTAATATCTTCATTTTTTCAACATACGTAGCTATTACCCTCGAAAACTAAAACTTTTGACATAGGAAAAGAGCCTTTAATCACATTCCTTACCATTTGCAATCATAAAATAGTCTAATATCTTCATTTTTTCAACATACGTAGCTATTACTCTCGAAAACTAAAACTTTTGACATAGGAAAAGAGCCTTTAATCACATTCTTTACCATTTGCAATCATAAAATATTCTAATATCTTCATTTTTTCAACATACGTAGCTATTACCCTCGAAAACTAAAACTTTTGAAATAGGAAAAGAGCCTTTAATCACATTCTTTACCATGTGCAATCATAAAATAGTCTAATATCTTCATTTTTTCAACATACGTAGCTATTACCCTCGAAAACTAAAACTTTTGAAATAGGAAAAGAGCCTTTAATCACATTCTTTGCCATTTGCAATCATAAAATAGTCTAATATCTTCATTTTTTCAACATACGTAGCTATTACCCTCGAAAACTAAAACTTTTGACATAGGAAAAGAGCCTTTAATCACATTCTTTACCATTTGCAATCATAAAATAGTCTAATATCTTCATTTTTTTCAACATACGTAGCTATTACCCTCGAAAACTAAAACTTTTGAAATAGGAAAAGAGCCTTTAATCACATTCTTTACCATTTGCAATCATAAAATAGTCTAATATCTTCATTTTTCCAACATATGTAGCTATTACCCTCGAACACTAAAACTTTTGACATAGGAGAAGAGCCTTTAATCACATTCTTTACCATTTGCAATCATAAAATAGTCTAATATCTTCATTTTTTCAACATACGTAGTTATTACCCTCGAAAACTAAAACTTTTGACATAGGAAAAGAGCCTTTAATCACATTCTTTACCATTTGCAATCATAAAATAGTCTAATATCTTCATTTTTTCAACATACGTAGCTATTACTCTCGAAAACTAAAACTTTTGACATAGGAAAAGAGCCGTTAATCACATTCTTTACCCATTGCAATCATAAAATAGTCTAATATCTTCATTTTTTCAACATACGTAGCTATTACCCCCCGAAAACTAAAACTTTTGAAATAGGAAAAGAGCCTTTAATCACATTCTTTACCATGTGCAATCATAAAATAGTCTAATATCTTCATTTTTTCCACAGACATAGCTATTACCCTCGAAAACTAAAACTTTTGAAATAGGAAAAGAGCCTTTAATCACATTCTTTACCATTTGCAATCATAAAATATTCTAATATCTTCATTTTTTCAACATACGTAGCTATTACCCTCGAAAACTAAAACTTTTGAAATAGGAAAAGAGCCTTTAATCACATTCTTTACCATGTGCAATCATAAAATAGTCTAATATCTTCATTTTTTCAACATACGTAGCTATTACCCTCGAAAACTAAAACTTTTGACATAGTAAAAGAGCCTTTAATCACATTCTTTACCATTTGCAATCATAAAATAGTCTAATATCTTCATTTTTTCAACATACGTAGCAATTACCCTCGAAAACTAAAACTTTTGACATAGGAAAAGAGCCTTAAATCACATTCTTTACCATTTGCAATCATAAAATAGTCTAATATCTTCATTTTTTCAACATACGTAGCTATTACTCTCGAAAACTGAAACTTTTGACATAGGAAAAGAGCCGTTAATCACATTCTTTACCATTTGCAATCATAAAATAGTCTAATATCTTCATTTTTTCAACATACGTAGCTATTACCCCGAAAACTAAAACTTTTGAAATAGGAAAAGAGCCTTTAATCACATTCTTTACCATGTGCAATCATAAAATAGTCTAATATCTTCATTTTTTCCACAGACATAGCTATTACCCTCGAAAACTAAAACTTTTGAAATAGGAAAAGAGCCGTTAATCACATTCTTTACCATTTGCAATCATAAAATATTCTAATATCTTCATTTTTTCAACATACGTAGCTATTACCCTCGAAAACTAAAACTTTTGAAATAGGAAAAGAGCCTTTAATCACATTCTTTACCATGTACAATCATAAAATAGTCTAATATCTTCATTTTTTCAACATACGTAGCTATTACCCTCGAAAACTAAAACTTTTGACATAGGAAAAGAGCCTTTAATCACGTTCTTTACCATTTGCAATCATAAAATAGTCTAATATCTTCATTTTTTCAACATACGTAGCTATTACCCTCGAGAACTAAAACTTTTGAAATAGGAAAAGAGCCTTTAATCACATTCTTTACCATGTGCAATCATAAAATAGTCTAATATCTTCATTTTTTCAACATAAGTAGCTATTACCCTCGAAAACTAAAACTTTTGAAATAGGAAAAGAGCCTTTAATCACATTCTTTACCATTTGCAATCATAAAATTGTCTAATATCTTCATTTTTTCAACATACGTAGCTATTACCCTCGAAAACTAAAACTTTTGAAATAGGAAAAGAGCCTTTAATCACATTCTTTACCATTTGCAATCATAAAATAGTCTAATATCTTCATTTTTTCAACATACGTAGCTATTACCCTCGAAAACTAAAACTATTGACATAGGAAAAGAGCCTTTAATCACATTCTTTACCATTTGCAATCATAAAATAGTCTAATATCTTCATTTTTTTCAACAAACGTAGCTATTACCCCCCCGAAAACTAAAACTTTTGAAATAGGAAAAGAGCCTTTAATCACATTCTTTACCATGTGCAATCATAAAATAGTCTAATATCTTCATTTTTTCCACAGACATAGCTATTACCCTCGAAAACTAAAACTTTTGAAATAGGAAAAGAGCCTTTAATCACATTCTTTACCATTTGCAATCATAAAATAGTCTAATATCTTCATTTTTTCAACATACGTAGCTATTACCCTCGAAAACTAAAACTTTTGAAATAGGAAAAGAGCCTTTAATCACATTCTTTTCCATGTGCAATCATAAAATAGTCTAATATCTTCATTTTTTCCAAAGACATAGCTATTACCCTCGAAAACTAAAACTTTTGAAATAGGAAAACAGCCTTTAATCACATTCTTTACCATTTGCAATCATAAAATAGTCTAATATCTTCATTTTTTCAACATACGTAGCTATTACCCTCGAAAACTAAAACTTTTGAAATAGGAAAAGAGCCTTTAATCCCATTCTTTACCATTTGCAATCATAAAATAGTCTAATATCTTCATTTTTTCAACATAGATAGCTATTACCCTCGAAAACTAAAACTTTTGAAATAGGAAAAGAGCCTTTAATCACATTCTTTACCATTTGCAATCATAAAATTGTCTAATATCTTCATTTTTTCAACATACGTAGCTATTACCCTCGAAAACTAAAACTTTTGAAATAGGAAAAGAGCCTTTAATCACATTCTTTACCAGTTGCAATCATAAAATTGTCTAATATCTTCATTTTTTCCACAGACAAAGCTATTACCCTCGAAAACTAAAACTTTCCAAATAGGAAAAGAGCCTTTAATCACATTCTTTACCATGTGCAATCATAAAATTGTCTAATACCTTCATTTTTTCAACATACGTAGCTATTACCCTCGAAAACTAAAACTTTTGAAATAGGAAAAGAGCCTTTAATCACATTCTTTACCATTTGCAATCATAAAATAGTCTAATATCTTCATTTTTTCAACATACGTAGCTATTACCCTCGAAAACTAAAACTTTTGACATAGGAAAAGAGCCTTTAATCACATTCTTTACCATGTGCAATCATAAAATAGTCTAATATCTTCATTTTTTCAACATACGTACCTATTACCCTCGAAAACTAAAACTTTTGAAATAGGAAAAGAGCCTTTAATCACATTCTGTACCATGTGCAATCATAAAATAGTCTAATATCTTCATATATTCCACAGACAAAGCTCTTACCCTCGAAAACTAAAACTTTTGAAATAGGAAAAGAGCCTTTAATCACATTCTTTACCATTTGCAATCATAAAATAGTCTAATAAGGGAGACAGGGGCTTTTTCGGACGGGGGCATGATCGGACAAACGATATTGCTCGTTCAGATATCGATACAAAAATTTGACAAAAATGTCAGTAGATGGCGAGGATGTAACGCACGTTTGATCAAATTCTGACTAGAATTCAGTAATAAATGTTCCTTTGAGAGGGTCAGATGCAAATTTGGAGGTAAATTTAAATTTCTAGCTGTATGTTCCTTGTCAATTTTCAGGCGTTCTGCATGCTTTAGGGGAAAGCAGTTTCGGCAGGTAAGAGAGTGATCTATTGGCTACTTTCTAATTATAAAGTAATGTATATAATTTCATATTCTTTTTTTGGCAGCCATCTTTTTATTAAAGGTCATTGTGGGGCATTTCCGGACACAGATTACGGGGCATGTACGGACATTATTTCTTGCCTGTCCGAAAATGCCCCCATCATGTGAAGTTCAAAGTGAAGTGTTAAAACTCTTGCCAGAGTTTGAAATAAAGCTGCACAGACCTGCACAAGTTTCACTATTATTCTTATCAGTTCTAATACTTTATTTCTTTTCAGAAAATGGTACGAACGTATCCATTAGATCCATCTATTTCGCTAGTTTTAGATCCATCTATTCCTGGAGGTAGAATTGTGCTATTTAGGATTTGTTTTTAGAATTGTTTTAAAATAGTAAGGTGTACCTAAATTTGAAAGTTCGTAATTTTTTAAACCTAAAAGAAATTGCACTATTATTTAATAGTGGAAAAAGATAGACTGTAAGCTATTCTGATATTAAATTAAACACAAGTTATCTGTATTTAATGAAGTAAAAATTTAATGCACATAATAAAGCTCTTCTATTCTTGAGATAACGTTAAAAATACTTTGCATTCTAATCTAATCGCCCCTGTCCAGTTGTTCTTAAAGCTAAAATTCTGACTAACATAAAAATCCTA
>NW_027065151.1:0-22977 GCF_032884065.1 Artemia franciscana
ATCATAAAATAGTCTAATATCTTCATTTTTTCAACATACGTAGCTATTACCCTCGAAAACTAAAACTTTTGACATAGGAAAAGAGCCTTTAATCACATTCTTTACCATTTGCAATCATAAAATAGTCTAATATCTTCATTTTTTCAACATACGTAGCTATTACCCTCGAAAACTAAAACTTTTGAAATAGGAAAAGAGCCTTTAATCACATTCTTTACCATTTGCAATCATAAAATAGTCTAATATCTTCATTTTTTCAACATACGTAGCTATTACCCTCGAAAACTAAAACTTTTGACATAGGAAAAGAGCCTTTAATCACATTCTTTACCATTTGCAATCATAAAATAGTCTAATATCTTCATTTTTTCAACATACGTAGCTATTACCCTCGAAAACTAAAACTTTTGAAATAGGAAAAGAGCCTTTAATCACATTCTTTACCATTTGCAATCATAAAATAGTCTAATATCTTCATTTTTCCAACATACGTAGCTATTACCCTCGAAAACTAAAACTTTTGAAATAGGAAAAGAGCCTTTAATCACATTCTTTACCATTTGCAATCATAAAATAGTCTCAATATCTTCATTTTTTCAACATACGTAGCTATTACCCTCGAAAACTAAAACTTTTGAAATAGGAAAAGAGCCTTTAATCACATTCTTTACCATTGCAATCATAAAATAGTCTAATATCTTCATTTTTTCAACATACGTAGCTATTACCCTCGAAAACTAAAACTTTTGAAATAGGAAAAGAGCCTTTAATCACATTCTTTACCATTTGCAATCATAAAATAGTCTAATATCTTCATTTTTTCAACATACGTAGCTATTACCCTCGAAAACTAAAACTTTTGACATAGGAAAAGAGCCTTTAATCACATTCTTTACCATTTGCAATCATAAAATAGTCTAATATCTTCATTTTTTCAACATACGTAGCTATTACCCTCGAAAACTAAAACTTTTGAAATAGGAAAAGAGCCTTTAATCACATTCTTTACCATTTGCAATCATAAAATAGTCTAATATCTTCATTTTTCCAACATACGTAGCTATTACCCTCGAAAACTAAAACTTTTGAAATAGGAAAAGAGCCTTTAATCACATTCTTTACCATTTGCAATCATAAAATAGTCTAATATCTTCATTTTTTCAACATACGTAGCTATTACCCTCGAAAACTAAAACTTTTGACATAGGAAAAGAGCCTTTAATCACATTCTTTACCATTGCAATCATAAAATAGTCTAATATCTTCATTTTTTCAACATACGTAGCTATTACCCTCGAAAACTAAAACTTTTGAAATAGGAAAAGAGCCTTTAATCACATTCTTTACCATTTGCAATCATAAAATAGTCTAATATCTTCATTTTTCCAACATACGTAGCTATTACCCTCGAAAACTAAAACTTTTGAAATAGGAAAAGAGCCTTTAATCACATTCTTTACCATTTGCAATCATAAAATAGTCTAATATCTTCATTTTTTCAACATACGTAGCTATTACCCTCGAAAACTAAAACTTTTGACATAGGAAAAGAGCCTTTAATCACATTCTTTACCATTTGCAATCATAAAATAGTCTAATATCTTCATTTTTTCAACATACGTAGCTATTACCCTCGAAAACTAAAACTTTTGAAATAGGAAAAGAGCCTTTAATCACATTCTTTACCATTTGCAATCATAAAATAGTCTAATATCTTCATTTTTTCCAACATACGTAGCTATTACCCTCGAAAACTAAAACTTTTGAAATAGGAAAAGAGCCTTTAATCACATTCTTTACCATTTGCAATCATAAAATAGTCTAATATCTTCATTTTTTCAACATACGTAGCTATTACCCTCGAAAACTAAAACTTTTGAAATAGGAAAAGAGCCTTTAATCACATTCTTTACCATTTGCAATCATAAAATAGTCTAATATCTTCATTTTTTCAACATACGTAGCTATTACCCTCGAAAACTAAAACTTTTGAATAGGAAAAGAGCCTTTAATCACATTCTTTACCATTTGCAATCATAAAATAGTCTAATATCTTCATTTTTTCAACATACGTAGCTATTACCCTCGAAAACTAAAACTTTTGACATAGGAAAAGAGCCTTTAATCACATTCTTTACCATTTGCAATCATAAAATAGTCTAATATCTTCATTTTTTCAACATACGTAGCTATTACCCTCGAAAACTAAAACTTTTGAAATAGGAAAAGAGCCTTTAATCACATTCTTTACCATTTGCAATCATAAAATAGTCTAATATCTTCATTTTTTCAACATACGTAGCTATTACCCTCGAAAACTAAAACTTTTGAAATAGGAAAAGAGCCTTTAATCACATTCTTTACCATTTGCAATCATAAAATAGTCTAATATCTTCATTTTTTCAACATACGTAGCTATTACCCTCGAAAACTAAAACTTTTGAAATAGGAAAAGAGCCTTTAATCACATTCTTTACCATTTGCAATCATAAAATAGTCTAATATCTTCATTTTTTCAACATACGTAGCTATTACCCTCGAAAACTAAAACTTTTGAATAGGAAAAGAGCCTTTAATCACATTCTTTACCATTTGCAATCATAAAATAGTCTAATATCTTCATTTTTTCAACATACGTAGCTATTACCCTCGAAAACTAAAACTTTTGACATAGGAAAAGAGCCTTTAATCACATTCTTTACCATTTGCAATCATAAAATAGTCTAATATCTTCATTTTTTCAACATACGTAGCTATTACCCTCGAAAACTAAAACTTTTGAAATAGGAAAAGAGCCTTTAATCACATTCTTTACCATTTGCAATCATAAAATAGTCTAATATCTTCATTTTTTCAACATACGTAGCTATTACCCTCGAAAACTAAAACTTTTGAAATAGGAAAAGAGCCTTTAATCACATTCTTTACCATTTGCAATCATAAAATTGTCTAATATCTTCATTTTTTCAACATACGTAGCTATTACCCTCGAAAACTAAAACTTTTGAAATAGGAAAAGAGCCTTTAATCACATTCTTTACCATTTGCAATCATAAAATAGTCTAATATCTTCATTTTTTCAACATACGTAGCTATTACCCTCGAAAACTAAAACTTTTGACATAGGAAAAGAGCCTTTAATCACATTCTTTACCATTTGCAATCATAAAATAGTCTAATATCTTCATTTTTTCAACATACGTAGCTATTACCCTCGAAAACTAAAACTTTTGAAATAGGAAAAGAGCCTTTAATCACATTCTTTACCATTTGCAATCATAAAATAGTCTAATATCTTCATTTTTTCAACATACGTAGCTATTACCCTCGAAAACTAAAACTTTTGACATAGGAAAAGAGCCTTTAATCACATTCTTTACCATTTGCAATCATAAAATAGTCTAATATCTTCATTTTTTCAACATACGTAGCTATTACCCTCGAAAACTAAAACTTTTGAAATAGGAAAAGAGCCTTTAATCACATTCTTTACCATTTGCAATCATAAAATAGTCTAATATCTTCATTTTTTCAACATACGTAGCTATTACCCTCGAAAACTAAAACTTTTGAAATAGGAAAAGAGCCTTTAATCACATTCTTTACCATTTGCAATCATAAAATAGTCTAATATCTTCATTTTTTCAACATACGTAGCTATTACCCTCGAAAACTAAAACTTTTGACATAGGAAAAGAGCCTTTAATCACATTCTTTACCATTTGCAATCATAAAATAGTCTAATATCTTCATTTTTTCAACATACGTAGCTATTACCCTCGAAAACTAAAACTTTTGAAATAGGAAAAGAGCCTTTAATCACATTCTTTACCATTTGCAATCATAAAATAGTCTAATATCTTCATTTTTTCCAACATACGTAGCTATTACCCTCGAAAACTAAAACTTTTGACATAGGAAAAGAGCCTTTAATCACATTCTTTACCATTTGCAATCATAAAATAGTCTAATATCTTCATTTTTTCAACATACGTAGCTATTACCTCGAAAACTAAAACTTTTGAAATAGGAAAAGAGCCTTTAATCACATTCTTTACCATTTGCAATCATAAAATAGTCTAATATCTTCATTTTTTCAACATACGTAGCTATTACCCTCGAAAACTAAAACTTTTGAAATAGGAAAAGAGCCTTTAATCACATTCTTTACCATTTGCAATCATAAAATAGTCTAATATCTTCATTTTTTCAACATACGTAGCTATTACCCTCGAAAACTAAAACTTTTGAAATAGGAAAAGAGCCTTTAATCACATTCTTTACCATTTGCAATCATAAAATAGTCTAATATCTTCATTTTTTCAACATACGTAGCTATTACCCTCGAAAAACTAAAACTTTTGAAATAGGAAAAGAGCCTTTAATCACATTCTTTACCATTTGCAATCATAAAATAGTCTAATATCTTCATTTTTTCCACAGACATAGCTATTACCCTCGAAAACTAAAACTTTTGAAATAGGAAAAGAGCCTTTAATCACATTCTTTACCATTTGCAATCATAAAATAGTCTAATATCTTCATTTTTTCAACATACGTAGCTATTACCCTTCGAAAACTAAAACTTTTGACATAGGAAAAGAGCCTTTAATCACATTCTTTACCATTTGCAATCATAAAATAGTCTAATATCTTCATTTTTTCAACATACGTAGCTATTACCCTCGAAAACTAAAACTTTTGAAATAGGAAAAGAGCCTTTAATCACATTCTTTACCATTTGCAATCATAAAATAGTCTAATATCTTCATTTTTTCCAACATACGTAGCTATTACCCTCGAAAACTAAAACTTTTGAAATAGGAAAAGAGCCTTTAATCACATTCTTTACCATTTGCAATCATAAAATAGTCTAATATCTTCATTTTTTCAACATACGTAGCTATTACCCTCGAAAACTAAAACTTTTGACAAGGAAAAGAGCCTTTAATCACATTCTTTACCATTTGCAATCATAAAATAGTCTAATATCTTCATTTTTTCCACAGACTTAGCTATTACCCTCGAAAACTAAAACTTTTGAAATAGGAAAAGAGCCTTTAATCACATTCTTTACCATTTGCAATCATAAAATAGTCTAATATCTTCATTTTCAACATACGTAGCTATTACCCTTGAAAACTAAAACTTTTGACATAGGAAAAGAGCCTTTAATCACATTCTTTACCATTTGCAATCATAAAATAGTCTCAATATCTTCATTTTTTCAACATACGTAGCTATTACCCTCGAAAACTAAAACTTTTGAAATAGGAAAAGAGCCTTTAATCACATTCTTTACCATGTGCAATCATAAAATAGTCTAATATCTTCATTTTTTCCAACATACGTAGCTATTACCCTCGAAAACTAAAACTTTTGAAATAGGAAAAGAGCCTTTAATCACATTCTTTACCATTTGCAATCATAAAATAGTCTAATATCTTCATTTTTTCAACATACGTAGCTATTACCCTCGAAAACTAAAACTTTTGACATAGGAAAAGAGCCTTTAATCACATTCTTTACCATTTGCAATCATAAAATAGTCTAATATCTTCATTTTTTCCACAGACTTAGCTATTACCCTCGAAAACTAAAACTTTTGAAATAGGAAAAGAGCCTTTAATCACATTCTTTACCATTTGCAATCATAAAATAGTCTAATATCTTCATTTTTCAACATACGTAGCTATTACCCTTGAAAACTAAAACTTTTGAAATAGGAAAAGAGCCTTTAATCACATTCTTTACAATTTGCAATCGTAAAATAGTTCAATATCTTCATTTTTTCAACATACGTAGCTATTACCCTCGAAAACTAAAACTTTTGAAATAGGAAAAGAGCCTTTTATCACATTCTTTACCATGTGCAATCATAAAATAGTCTAATATCTTCATTTTTTCCACAGACATAGCTATTACCCTCGAAAACTAAAACTTTTGAAATAGGAAAAGAGCCTTTAATCACATTCTTTACCATTTGCAATCATAAAATAGTCTAATATCTTCATTTTTTCAACATACGTAGCTATTACCCTTGAAAACTAAAACTTTTGACATAGGAAAAGAGCCTTTAATCACATTCTTTACCATTTGCAATCATAAAATAGTCTAATATCTTCATTTTTTCAACATACGTAGCTATTACCCTCGAAAACTAAAACTTTTGACATAGGAAAAGAGCCTTTAATCACATTCTTTACCATTTGCAATCATAAAATAGTCTAATATCTTCATTTTTCAACATACGTAGCTATTACCCTCGAAAACTAAAACTTTTGAAATAGGAAAAGAGCCTTTAATCACATTCTTTACCATTTGCAATCATAAAATAGTCTAATATCTTCATTTTTTCAACATACGTAGCTATTACCCTCGAAAACTAAAACTTTTGAAATAGGAAAAGAGCCTTTAATCACATTCTTTACCATTGCAATCATAAAATAGTCTAATATCTTCATTTTTTCAACATACGTAGCTATTACCCTCGAAAACTAAAACTTTTGAAATAGGAAAAGAGCCTTTAATCACATTCTTTACCATTTGCAATCATAAAATAGTCTAATATCTTCATTTTTCAACATACGTAGCTATTACCCTCGAAAACTAAAACTTTTGAAAGGAAAAGAGCCTTTAATCACATTCTTTACCATTTGCAATCATAAAATAGTCTAATATCTTCATTTTTTCAACATACGTAGCTATTACCCTCGAAAACTAAAACTTTTGACATAGGAAAAGAGCCTTTAATCACATTCTTTACCATTTGCAATCATAAAATAGTCTAATATCTTCATTTTTTCAACATACGTAGCTATTACCCTCGAAAACTAAAACTTTTGAATAGGAAAAGAGCCTTTAATCACATTCTTTACCATTTGCAATCATAAAATAGTCTAATATCTTCATTTTTTCAACATACGTAGCTATTACCCTCGAAAACTAAAACTTTTGACATAGGAAAAGAGCCTTTAATCACATTCTTTACCATTTGCAATCATAAAATAGTCTAATATCTTCATTTTTTCAACATACGTAGCTATTACCCTCGAAAACTAAAACTTTTGAAATAGGAAAAGAGCCTTTAATCACATTCTTTACCATTTGCAATCATAAAAGTCTAATATCTTCATTTTTTCCAACATACGTAGCTATTACCCTCAAAAACTAAAACTTTTGAAATAGGAAAAGAGCCTTTAATCACATTCTTTACCATTTGCAATCATAAAATAGTCTAATATCTTCATTTTTTCCAACATACATAGCTATTACCCTCGAAAACTAAAACTTTTGACATAGGAAAAGAGCCTTTAATCACATTCTTTACCATTTGCAATCATAAAATAGTCTAATATCTTCATTTTTTCAACATACGTAGCTATTACCCTCGAAAACTAAAACTTTTGAAATAGGAAAAGAGCCTTTAATCACATTCTTTACCATTTGCAATCATAAAATTGTCTAATATCTTCATTTTTTCCAACATACAAAGCTATTACCCTCGAAAACTAAAACTTTTGAAATAGGAAAAGAGCCTTTAATCACATTCTTTACCATTGCAATCATAAAATTGTCTAATATCTTCATTTTTTCAACATACGTAGCTATTACCCTCGAAAACTAAAACTTTTGAAATAGGAAAAGAGCCTTTAATCACATTCTTTACCATTTGCAATCATAAAATAGTCTAATATCTTCATTTTTTCAACATACGTAGCTATTACCCTCGAAAACTAAAACTTTTGAAATAGGAAAAGAGCCTTTAATCACATTCTTTACCATTGCAATCATAAAATAGTCTAATATCTTCATTTTTTCCAACATACGTAGCTATTACCCTCGAAAACTAAAACTTTTGAAATAGGAAAAGAGCCTTTAATCACATTCTTTACCATTTGCAATCATAAAATAGTCTAATATCTTCATTTTTCCAACATACGTAGCTATTACCCTCGAAAACTAAAACTTTTGACATAGGAAAAGAGCCTTTAATCACATTCTTTACCATTTGCAATCATAAAATAGTCTAATATCTTCATTTTTTCAACATACGTAGCTATTACCCTCGAAAACTAAAACTTTTGAAATAGGAAAAGAGCCTTTAATCACATTCTTTACCATTTGCAATCATAAAATAGTCTAATATCTTCATTTTTTCAACATACGTAGCTATTACCCTCGAAAACTAAAACTTTTGAAATAGGAAAAGAGCCTTTAATCACATTCTTTACCATTTGCAATCATAAAATAGTCTAATATCTTCATTTTTTCAACATACGTAGCTATTACCCTCGAAAACTAAAACTTTTGACATAGGAAAAGAGCCTTTAATCACATTCTTTACCATTTGCAATCATAAAATAGTCTAATATCTTCATTTTTTCAACATACGTAGCTATTACCCTCGAAAACTAAAACTTTTGAAATAGGAAAAGAGCCTTTAATCACATTCTTTACCATTTGCAATCATAAAATAGTCTAATATCTTCATTTTTTCAACATACGTAGCTATTACCCTCGAAAACTAAAACTTTTGACATAGGAAAAGAGCCTTTAATCACATTCTTTACCATTTGCAATCATAAAATAGTCTAATATCTTCATTTTTTCAACATACGTAGCTATTACCCTCGAAAACTAAAACTTTTGAAATAGGAAAAGAGCCTTTAATCACATTCTTTACCATTTGCAATCATAAAATAGTCTAATATCTTCATTTTTTCAACATACGTAGCTATTACCCTCGAAAACTAAAACTTTTGACATAGGAAAAGAGCCTTTAATCACATTCTTTACCATTTGCAATCATAAAATAGTCTAATATCTTCATTTTTTCAACATACGTAGCTATTACCCTCGAAAACTAAAACTTTTGACATAGGAAAAGAGCCTTTAATCACATTCTTTACCATTTGCAATCATAAAATAGTCTAATATCTTCATTTTTTCAACATACGTAGCTATTACCCTCGAAAACTAAAACTTTTGACTAGGAAAAGAGCCTTTAATCACATTCTTTACCATTTGCAATCATAAAATAGTCTAATATCTTCATTTTTTCAACATACGTAGCTATTACCCTCGAAAACTAAAACTTTTGACATAGGAAAAGAGCCTTTAATCACATTCTTTACCATTTGCAATCATAAAATAGTCTAATATCTTCATTTTTTCAACATACGTAGCTATTACCTCGAAAACTAAAACTTTTGAAATAGGAAAAGAGCCTTTAATCACATTCTTTACCATTTGCAATCATAAAATAGTCTAATATCTTCATTTTTTCAACATACGTAGCTATTACCCTCGAAAACTAAAACTTTTGAAATAGGAAAAGAGCCTTTAATCACATTCTTTACCATTTGCAATCATAAAATAGTCTAATATCTTCATTTTTTCAACATACGTAGCTATTACCCTCGAAAACTAAAACTTTTGAAATAGGAAAAGAGCCTTTAATCACATTCTTTACCATTTGCAATCATAAAATAGTCTAATATCTTCATTTTTTCAACATACGTAGCTATTACCCTCGAAAACTAAAACTTTTGAAATAGGAAAAGAGCCTTTAATCACATTCTTTACCATTTGCAATCATAAAATAGTCTAATATCTTCATTTTTTCCACAGACATAGCTATTACCCTCGAAAACTAAAACTTTTGAAATAGGAAAAGAGCCTTTAATCACATTCTTTACCATTTGCAATCATAAAATAGTCTAATATCTTCATTTTTTCAACATACGTAGCTATTACCCTTCGAAAACTAAAACTTTTGACATAGGAAAAGAGCCTTTAATCACATTCTTTACCATTTGCAATCATAAAATAGTCTAATATCTTCATTTTTTCAACATACGTAGCTATTACCCTCGAAAACTAAAACTTTTGAAATAGGAAAAGAGCCTTTAATCACATTCTTTACCATGTGCAATCATAAAATAGTCTAATATCTTCATTTTTTCCAACATACGTAGCTATTACCCTTGAAAACTAAAACTTTTGAAATAGGAAAAGAGCCTTTAATCACATTCTTTACCATTTGCAATCATAAAATAGTCTAATATCTTCATTTTTTCAACATACGTAGCTATTACCCTCGAAAACTAAAACTTTTGACATAGGAAAAGAGCCTTTAATCACATTCTTTACCATTTGCAATCATAAAATAGTCTAATATCTTCATTTTTTCCACAGACTTAGCTATTACCCTCGAAAACTAAAACTTTTGAAATAGGAAAAGAGCCTTTAATCACATTCTTTACCATTTGCAATCATAAAATAGTCTAATATCTTCATTATTTCAACATATGTAGCTATTACCCTTGAAAACTAAAACTTTTGACATAGGAAAAGAGCCTTTAATCACATTCTTTACCATTTGCAATCGTAAAATAGTTCAATATCTTCATTTTTTCAACATACGTAGCTATTACCCTCGAAAACTAAAACTTTTGAAATAGGAAAAGAGCCTTTAATCACATTCTTTACCATGTGCAATCATAAAATAGTCTAATATCTTCATTTTTTCCACAGACATAGCTATTACCCTAGAAAACTAAAACTTTTGAAATAGGAAAAGAGCCTTTAATCACATTCTTTACCATTTGCAATCATAAAATAGTCTAATATCTTCATTTTTTCAACATACGTAGCTATTACCTTCGAAAACTAAAACTTTTGACATAGGAAAAGAGCCTTTAATCACATTCTTTACCATTTGCAATCATAAAATAGTCTAATATCTTCATTTTTTCCACAGACTTAGCTATTACCCTCGAAAACTAAAACTTTTGAAATAGGAAAAGAGCCTTTAATCACATTCTTTACCATTTGCAATCATAAAATAGTCTAATATCTTTATTTTTCCAACATACGTAGCTATTACCCTTGAAAACTAAAACTTTTGAAATAGGAAAAGAGCCTTTAATCACATTCTTTACCATTTGCAATCGTAAAATAGTTCAATATCTTCATTTTTTCAACATACGTAGCTATTACCCTCGAAAACTAAAACTTTTGAAATAGGAAAAGAGCCTTTAATCACATTCTTTACCATGTGCAATCATAAAATAGTCTAATATCTTCATTTTTTCCACAGACTAGCTATTACCCTCGAAAACTAAAACTTTTGAAATAGGAAAAGAGCCTTTAATCACATTCTTTACCATTTGCAATCATAAAATAGTCTAATATCTTCATTTTCAACATACGTAGCTATTACCCTTGAAAACTAAAACTTTTGACATAGGAAAAGAGCCTTTAATCACATTCTTTACCATTTGCAATCATAAAATAGTCTAATATCTTCATTTTTTCCAACATACGTAGCTATTACCCTCGAAAACTAAAACTTTTGACATAGGAAAAGAGCCTTTAATCACATTCTTTACCATTTGCAATCATAAAATAGTCTAATATCTTCATTTTTTCAACATACGTAGCTATTACCCTCGAAAACTAAAACTTTTGAAATAGGAAAAGAGCCTTTAATCACATTCTTTACCATTTGCAATCATAAAATAGTCTAATATCTTCATTTTTTCAACATACGTAGCTATTACCCTCGAAAACTAAAACTTTTGACATAGGAAAAGAGCCTTTAATCACATTCTTTACCATTTGCAATCATAAAATAGTCTAATATCTTCATTTTTTCAACATACGTAGCTATTACCCTCGAAAACTAAAACTTTTGAAATAGGAAAAGAGCCTTTAATCACATTCTTTACCATTTGCAATCATCAAATAGTCTAATATCTTCATTTTTCCAACATACGTAGCTATTACCCTCGAAAACTAAAACTTTTGAAATTGGAAAAGAGCCTTTAATCACATTCTTTACCATTTGCAATCATAAAATAATCTAATATCTTCATTTTTCCAACATAGGTAGCTATTACCCTCGAAAACTAAAACTTTTGACATAGGAAAAGGGCCTTTAATCACATTCTTTACCATTGCAATCATAAAATAGTCTAATATCTTCATTTTTTCAACATACGTAGCTATTACCCTCGAAAACTAAAACTTTTGACATAGGAAAAGAGCCTTTAATCACATTCTTTACCATTTGCAATCATA
Organism: Artemia franciscana; assembly: GCF_032884065.1. Lineage (NCBI taxonomy): Eukaryota > Metazoa > Arthropoda > Branchiopoda > Anostraca > Artemiidae > Artemia > Artemia franciscana. The sequence goes on from NW_027065151.1 coordinate 12,088, forward strand.
AAATAGTCTAATATCTTCATTTTTTCAACATACGTAGCTATTACCCTCGAAAACTAAAACTTTTGACATAGGAAAAGAGCCTTTAATCACATTCTTTACCATTTGCAATCATAAAATTGTCTAATATCTTCATTTTTTCAACATACGTAGCTATTACCCTCGAAAACTAAAACTTTTGAAATAGGAAAAGAGCCTTTAATCACATTCTTTACCATTTGCAATCATAAAAAAGTCTAATATCTTCATTTTTTCAACATACGTAGCTATTACCCTCGAAAACTAAAACTTTTGAAATAGGAAAAGAGCCTTTAATCACATTCTTTACCATTGCAATCATAAAATAGTCTAATATCTTCATTTTTTCCACAGACATAGCTATTACCCTCGAAAACTAAAACTTTTGAAATAGGAAAAGAGCCTTTAATCACATTCTTTACCATTTGCAATCATAAAATAGTCTAATATCTTCATTTTTTCAACATACGTAGCTATTACCCTCGAAAACTAAACTTTTGACATAGGAAAAGAGCCTTTAATCACATTCTTTACCATTTGCAATCATAAAATAGTCTAATATCTTCATTTTTTCAACATACGTAGCTATTACCCTCGAAAACTAAAACTTTTGACATAGGAAAAGAGCCTTTAATCACATTCTTTACCATTTGCAATCATAAAACAGTCTAATATCTTCATTTTTTCAACATACGTAGCTATTACCCTCGAAAACTAAAACTTTTGAAATAGGAAAAGAGCCTTTAATCACATTCTTTACCATTTGCAATCATAAAATAGTCTAATATCTTCATTTTTTCAACATACAGCTATTACCCTCGAAAACTAAAACTTTTGAAATAGGAAAAGAGCCTTTAATCACATTCTTTACCATTGCAATCATAAAATAGTCTAATATCTTCATTTTTTCAACATACGTAGCTATTACCCTCGAAAACTAAAACTTTTGAAATAGGAAAAGAGCCTTTAATCACATTCTTTACCATTTGCAATCATAAAATAGTCTAATATCTTCATTTTTTCAACATACGTAGCTATTACCCTCGAAAACTAAAACTTTTGACATAGGAAAAGAGCCTTTAATCACATTCTTTACCATTTGCAATCATAAAATAGTCTAATATCTTCATTTTTTCAACATACGTAGCTATTACCCTCGAAAACTAAAACTTTTGAAATAGGAAAAGAGCCTTTAATCACATTCTTTACCATTTGCAATCATAAAATAGTCTAATATCTTCATTTTTTCAACATACGTAGCTATTACCCTCGAAAACTAAAACTTTTGACATAGGAAAAGAGCCTTTAATCACATTCTTTACCATTTGCAATCATAAAATAGTCTAATATCTTCATTTTTTCAACATACGTAGCTATTACCCTCGAAAACTAAAACTTTTGACATAGGAAAAGAGCCTTTAATCACATTCTTTACCATTTGCAATCATAAAATAGTCTAATATCTTCATTTTTTCAACATACGTAGCTATTACCCTCGAAAACTAAAACTTTTGACATAGGAAAAGAGCCTTTAATCACATTCTTTACCATTTGCAATCATAAAATAGTCTAATATCTTCATTTTTTCAACATACGTAGCTATTACCCTCGAAAACTAAAACTTTTGACATAGGAAAAGAGCCTTTAATCACATTCTTTACCATTTGCAATCATAAAATAGTCTAATATCTTCATTTTTTCAACATACGTAGCTATTACCTCGAAAACTAAAACTTTTGAAATAGGAAAAGAGCCTTTAATCACATTCTTTACCATTTGCAATCATAAAATAGTCTAATATCTTCATTTTTTCCAACATACGTAGCTATTACCCTCGAAAACTAAAACTTTTGAAATAGGAAAAGAGCCTTTAATCACATTCTTTACCATTTGCAATCATAAAATAGTCTAATATCTTCATTTTTTCAACATACGTAGCTATTACCCTCGAAAACTAAAACTTTTGAAATAGGAAAAGAGCCTTTAATCACATTCTTTACCATTTGCAATCATAAAATAGTCTAATATCTTCATTTTTTCAACATACGTAGCTATTACCCTCGAAAACTAAAACTTTTGACATAGGAAAAGAGCCTTTAATCACATTCTTTACCATTTGCAATCATAAAATAGTCTAATATCTTCATTTTTTCAACATACAGCTATTACCCTCGAAAACTAAAACTTTTGACATAGGAAAAGAGCCTTTAATCACATTCTTTACCATTTGCAATCATAAAATAGTCTAATATCTTCATTTTTTCAACATACGTAGCTATTACCCTCGAAAACTAAAACTTTTGAAATAGGAAAAGAGCCTTTAATCACATTCTTTACCATTTGCAATCATAAAATAGTCTAATATCTTCATTTTTTCAACATACGTAGCTATTACCCTCGAAAACTAAAACTTTTGAAATAGGAAAAGAGCCTTTAATCACATTCTTTACCATTTGCAATCATAAAATAGTCTAATATCTTCATTTTTTCAACATACGTAGCTATTACCCTTGAAAACTAAAACTTTTGAAATAGGAAAAGAGCCTTTAATCACATTCTTTACCATTTGCAATCATAAAATAGTCTAATATCTTCATTTTTTCAACATACGTAGCTATTACCCTCGAAAACTAAAACTTTTGAACATAGGAAAAGAGCCTTTAATCACATTCTTTACCATTGCAATCATAAAATAGTCTAATATCTTCATTTTTTCCACAGACATAGCTATTACCCTCGAAAACTAAAACTTTTGAAATAGGAAAAGAGCCTTTAATCACATTCTTTACCATTTGCAATCATAAAATAGTCTAATATCTTCATTTTTTCAACATACAGCTATTACCCTCGAAAACTAAAACTTTTGACATAGGAAAAGAGCCTTTAATCACATTCTTTACCATTTGCAATCATAAAATAGTCTAATATCTTCATTTTTTCAACATACGTAGCTATTACCCTCGAAAACTAAAACTTTTGAAATAGGAAAAGAGCCTTTAATCACATTCTTTACCATTTGCAATCATAAAATAGTCTAATATCTTCATTTTTTCCAACATACGTAGCTATTACCCTAGAAAACTAAAACTTTTGAAATAGGAAAAGAGCCTTTAATCACATTCTTTACCATTTGCAATCATAAAATAGTCTAATATCTTCATTTTTTCAACATACGTAGCTATTACCCTCGAAAACTAAAACTTTTGACATAGGAAAAGAGCCTTTAATCACATTCTTTACCATTTGCAATCATAAAATAGTCTAATATCTTCATTTTTTCCACAGACTTAGCTATTACCCTCGAAAACTAAAACTTTTGAAATAGGAAAAGAGCCTTTAATCACATTCTTTACCATTTGCAATCATAAAATAGTCTAATATCTTCATTTTTCCAACATACGTAGCTATTACCCTTGAAAACTAAAACTTTTGACATAGGAAAAGAGCCTTTAATCACATTCTTTACCATTTGCAATCGTAAAATAGTTCAATATCTTCATTTTTTCAACATACGTAGCTATTACCCTCGAAAACTAAAACTTTTGAAATAGGAAAAGAGCCTTTAATCACATTCTTTACCATGTGCAATCATAAAATAGTCTAATATCTTCATTTTTTCCACAGACAGCTATTACCCTCGAAAACTAAAACTTTTGAAATAGGAAAAGAGCCTTTAATCACATTCTTTACCATTTGCAATCATAAAATAGTCTAATATCTTCATTTTTTCAACATACGTAGCTATTACCCTCGAAAACTAAAACTTTTGACATAGGAAAAGAGCCTTTAATCACATTCTTTACCATTTGCAATCATAAAATAGTCTAATATCTTCATTTTTTCAACATACGTAGCTATTACCCTCGAAAACTAAAACTTTTGAAATAGGAAAAGAGCCTTTAATCACATTCTTTACCATTTGCAATCATAAAATAGTCTAATATCTTCATTTTTCCAACATACGTAGCTATTACCCTTGAAAACTAAAACTTTTGAAATAGGAAAAGAGCCTTTAATCACATTCTTTACCATTTGCAATCATAAAATAGTCTAATATCTTCATTTTTTCAACATACGTAGCTATTACCCTCGAAAACTAAAACTTTTGAAATAGGAAAAGAGCCTTTAATCACATTCTTTACCATTTGCAATCATAAAATAGTCTAATATCTTCATTTTTTCAACATACGTAGCTATTACCCTCGAAAACTAAAACTTTTGAAATAGGAAAAGAGCCTTTAATCACATTCTTTACCATTTGCAATCATAAAATAGTCTAATATCTTCATTTTTCAACATACGTAGCTATTACCCTCGAAAACTAAAACTTTTGACATAGGAAAAGAGCCTTTAATCACATTCTTTACCATTTGCAATCATAAAATTGTCTAATATCTTCATTTTTTCAACATACGTAGCTATTACCCTCGAAAACTAAAACTTTTGACATAGGAAAAGAGCCTTTAATCACATTCTTTACCATTGCAATCATAAAATAGTCTAATATCTTCATTTTTTCAACATACGTAGCTATTACCCTCGAAAACTAAAACTTTTGAAATAGGAAAAGAGCCTTTAATCACATTCTTTACCATTTGCAATCATAAAATAGTCTAATATCTTCATTTTTTCAACATACGTAGCTATTACCCTCGAAAACTAAAACTTTTGACATAGGAAAAGAGCCTTTAATCACATTCTTTACCATTTGCAATCATAAAATAGTCTAATATCTTCATTTTTTCAACATACGTAGCTATTACCCTCGAAAACTAAAACTTTTGAAATAGGAAAAGAGCCTTTAATCACATTCTTTACCATTTGCAATCATAAAATAGTCTAATATCTTCATTTTTTCCATACGCATAGCTATTACCCTCGAAAACTAAAACTTTTGAAATTGGAAAAGAGCCTTTAATCACATTCTTTACCATTTGCAATCATAAAATAGTCTAATATCTTCATTTTTTCAACATACGTAGCTATTACCCTCGAAAACTAAAACTTTTGACATAGGAAAAGAGCCTTTAATCACATTCTTTACCATTTGCAATCATAAAATAGTCTAATATCTTCATTTTTTCAACATACGTAGCTATTACCCTCGAAAACTAAAACTTTTGACATAGGAAAAGAGCCTTTAATCACATTCTTTACCATTTGCAATCATAAAATAGTCTAATATCTTCATTTTTTCAACATACGTAGCTATTACCCTCGAAAACTAAAACTTTTGACATAGGAAAAGAGCCTTTAATCACATTCTTTACCATTTGCAATCATAAAATAGTCTAATATCTTCATTTTTTCAACATACGTAGCTATTACCCTCGAAAACTAAAACTTTTGAAATAGGAAAAGAGCCTTTAATCACATTCTTTACCATTTGCAATCATAAAATAGTCTAATATCTTCATTTTTTCAACATACGTAGCTATTACCCTCGAAAACTAAAACTTTTGAAATAGGAAAAGAGCCTTTAATCACATTCTTTACCATTGCAATCATAAAATAGTCTAATATCTTCATTTTTTCAACATACGTAGCTATTACCCTCGAAAACTAAAACTTTTGAAATAGGAAAAGAGCCTTTAATCACATTCTTTACCATTTGCAATCATAAAATAGTCTAATATCTTCATTTTTTCAACATACGTAGCTATTACCCTCGAAAACTAAAACTTTTGACATAGGAAAAGAGCCTTTAATCACATTCTTTACCATTTGCAATCATAAAATAGTCTAATATCTTCATTTTTTCAACATACGTAGCTATTACCCTCGAAAACTAAAACTTTTGAAATAGGAAAAGAGCCTTTAATCACATTCTTTACCATTTGCAATCATAAAATAGTCTAATATCTTCATTTTTCCAACATACGTAGCTATTACCCTCGAAAACTAAAACTTTTGACATAGGAAAAGAGCCTTTAATCACATTCTTTACCATTTGCAATCATAAAATAGTCTAATATCTTCATTTTTTTCAACATACGTAGCTATTACCCTCGAAAACTAAAACTTTTGAAATAGGAAAAGAGCCTTTAATCACATTCTTTACCATTTGCAATCATAAAATAGTCTAATATCTTCATTTTTTCAACATACGTAGCTATTACCCTCGAAAACTAAAACTTTTGACATAGGAAAAGAGCCTTTAATCACATTCTTTACCATTTGCAATCATAAAATAGTCTAATATCTTCATTTTTTCAACATACGTAGCTATTACCCTCGAAAACTAAAACTTTTGACATAGGAAAAGAGCCTTTAATCACATTCTTTACCATTTGCAATCATAAAATAGTCTAATATCTTCATTTTTTCAACATACGTAGCTATTACCCCCGAAAACTAAAACTTTTGAAATAGGAAAAGAGCCTTTAATCACATTCTTTACCATTTGCAATCATAAAATAGTCTAATATCTTCATTTTTTCAACATACGTAGCTATTACCCTCGAAAACTAAAACTTTTGACATAGGAAAAGAGCCTTTAATCACATTCTTTACCATGTGCAATCATTAAATAGTCTAATATCTTCATTTTTTCCATAGACATAGCTATTACCCTCGAAAACTAAAACTTTTGAAATAGGAAAAGAGCCTTTAATCACATTCTTTACCATTTGCAATCATAAAATAGTCTAATATCTTCATTTTTTCAACATACGTAGCTATTACCCACGAAAACTAAAACTTTTGACATAGGAAAAGAGCCTTTACTCACATTCTTTACCATTTGCAATCATAAAATAGTCTAATATCTTCATTTTTTCAACATACGTTGCTATTACCCTCGAAAACTAAAACTTTTGACATAGGAAAAGAGCCTTTAATCACATTCGTTACCATTTGCAATCATAAAATAGTCTAATATCTTCATTTTTTCAACATACGTAGCTATTACCCTCGAAAACTAAAACTTTTGAAATAAGAAAAGAGCCTTTAATCACATTCTTTACCATATGCAATCATAAAATTGTCTAATATCTTCCTTTTTTCAACATACGTAGCAATTACCCTCGAAAACTAAAACTTTTGAAATAGGAAAAGAGCCTTTAATCACATTCTTTACCATTTGAAATCATAAAATAGTCTAATATCTTCATTTTTTCAACATACGTAGCTATTACCCTCGAAAACTAAAACTTTTGAAATAGGAAAAGAGCCTTTAATCACATTCTTTACCATTTGCAATCATAAAATAGTCTAATATCTTCATTTTTCCAACATACGTAGCTATTACCCTCGAAAACTAAAACTTTTGACATAGGAAAAGAGCCTTTAATCACATTCTTTACCATTTGCAATCATAAAATAGTCTAATATCTTCATTTTTTTCAACATACGTAGCTATTACCCTCGAAAACTAAAACTTTTGACATAGGAAAAGAGCCTTTAATCACATTCTTTACCATTTGCAATCATAAAATAGTCTAATATCTTCATTTTTTCAACATACATAGCTATTACCCTCGAAAACTTTGACATAGGAAAAGAGCCTTTAATCACATTCTTTACCATGTGCAATCATAAAATTGTCTAATATCTTCATTTTTTCAACATACGTAGCTATTACCCTCGAAAACTAAAACTTTTGAAATGGGAAAAGAGCCTTTAATCACATTCTTTACCATTTGCAATCATAAAATAGTCTAATATCTTCATTTTTTCAACATACGTAGCTCTTACCCCCGACAACTAAAACTTTTGAAATAGGAAAAGAGCCTTTAATCACATTCTTTACCATTTGCAATCATAAAATGGTCTAATATCTTCATTTTTTCAACATACGTAGCTATTACCCTCGAAAACTAAAACTTTTGAAATAGGAAAAGAGCCTTTAATCACATTCTTTACCATGTGCAATCATTAAATAGTCTAATATCTTCATTTTTTCCATAGACATAGCTATTACCCTCGAAAACTAAAACTTTTGAAATAGGAAAAGAGCCTTTAATCACATTCTTAACCATTTGCAATCATAAAATAGTCTAATATCTTCATTTTTTCAACATACGTAGCTATTACCCTCGAAAACTAAAACTTTTGACATAGGAAAAGAGCCTTTAATCACATTCTTTATCATTGCAATCATAAAATAGTCTAATATCTTCATTTTTTCAACATACGTAGCTATTACCCTCGAAAACTAAAACTTTTGACATAGGAAAAGAGCCTTTAATCACATTCTTTACCATTTGCAATCATAAAATAGTCTAATATCTTCATTTTTGCAACATACGTAGCTATTACCCTCGAAAGCTAAAACTTTTGACATAGGAGTAGAGCCTTTAATCACATTCTTTACCATTTGCAATCATAAAATAGTCTAATATATTCATTTTTTCAACATACGTAGCTATTACCCTCGAAAACTAAAACTTTTGACATAGGAAAAGAGCCTTTAATCACATTCTTTACCATTTGCAATCATAAAATAGTCTAATATCTTCATTTTTTCAACATACGTAGCTATTACCCTCGAAAACTAAAACTTTTGAAATAGGAAAAGAGCCTTTAATCACATTCTTTACCATTTGCAATCATAAAATAGTCTAATATCTTCATTTTTCCAACATACGTAGCTATTACCCTCGAAAACTAAAACTTTTGACATAGGGAAAGAGCCTTTAATCACATTCTTTACCATTTGCAATCATAAAATAGTCTAATATCTTCATTTTTTCAACATACGTAGCTATTAACCTCGAAAACTAAAACTTTTGAAATAGGAAAAGAGCCTTTAATCACATTCTTTACCATTTGCAATCATAAAATAGTCTAATATCTTCATTTTTTCAACATACGTAGCTATTACCCTCGAAAACTAAAACTTTTGACATAGGAAAAGAGCCTTTAATCACATTCTTTACCATTTGCAATCATAAAATAGTCTAATTTCTTCATTTTTCAACATACATAGCTATTACCCTCGAAAACTAAAACTTTTGACATAGGAAAAGAGCCTTTAATCACATTCTTTACCATGTGCAATCATAAAATTGTCTAATATCTTCATTTTTTCAACATACGTAGCTATTACCCTCGAAAACTAAAACTTTTGAAATAGGAAAAGAGCCTTTAATCACATTCTTTACCATTTGCAATCATAAAATAGTCTAATATCTTCATTTTTTCAACATACGTAGCTCTTACCCCCGAAAACTAAAACTTTTGAAATAGGAAAAGAGCCTTTAATCACATTCTTTACCATTTGCAATCATAAAATAGTCTAATATCTTCATTTTTTCAACATACGTAGCTATTACCCTCGAAAGCTAAAACTTTTGAAATAGGAAAAGAGCCTTTAATCACATTCTTTACTATGTGCGATCATAAAATAGTCTAATATCTTCATTTTTTCCATAGACATAGCTATTACCCTCGAAAACTAAAACTTTTGAAATTGGAAAAGAGCCTTTCATCACATTCTTTACCATTTGCAATCATAAAATAGTCTAATATCTTCATTTTTTCAACATACGTAGCTATTACCCTCGAAAACTAAAACTTTTGACATAGGAAAAGAGCCTTTAATCACATTCTTTACCATTTGCAATCATAAAATAGTCTAATATCTTCATTTTTTCAACATACGTAGCTATTACCCTCGAAAACTAAAACTTTTGACATAGGAAAAGAGCCTTTAATCACATTCTTTACCATTTGCAATCATAAAATAGTCTAATATCTTCATTTTTTCAACATACATAGCTATTACCCTCGAGAACTAAAACTTTTGACATAGGAAAAGAGCCTTTAATCACATTCTTTACCATGTGCAATCATAAAATTGTCTAATATCTTCATTTTTTCAACATACGTAGCTATTACCCTCGAAAACTAAAACTTTTGAAATGGGAAAAGAGCCTTTAATCACATTCTTTACCATTTGCAATCATAAAATAGTCTAATATCTTCATTTTTTCAACATACGTAGCTCTTACCCCCGAAAACTAAAACTTTTGAAATAGGAAAAGAGCCTTTAATCACATTCTTTACCATTTGCAATCATAAAATAGTCTAATATCTTCATTTTTTCAACATACGTAGCTATTACCCTCGAAAACTAAAACTTTTAAAATAGGAAAAGAGCCTTTAATCACATTCTTTACCATGTGCAATCATTAAATAGTCTAATATCTTCATTTTTTCCATAGACATAGCTATTACCCTCGAAAACTAAAACTTTTGAAATAGGAAAAGAGCCTTTAATCACATTCTTTACCATTGCAATCATAAAATAGTCTAATATCTTCATTTTTTCAACATACGTAGCTATTACCCTTGAAAACTAAAATTTTTGACATAGGAAAAGAGCCTTTAATCACATTCTTTACCATTTGCAATCATAAAATAGTCTAATATCTTCATTTTTGCAACATTGGTAGCTATTACCCTCGAAAGCTAAAACTTTTGACATAGGAAAAGAGCCTTTAATCACATTCTTTACCATTTGCAATCATAAAATAGTCTAATATATTCATTTTTTCAACATACGTAGCTATTACCCTCGAAAACTAAAACTTTTGACATAGGAAAAGAGCCTTTAATCACATTCTTTACCATTTGCAATCATAAAATAGTCTAATATCTTCATTTTTTTAACATACGTAGCTATTACCCTCGAAAACTAAAACTTTTGAAATAGGAAAAGAGCCTTTAATCACATTCTTTACCATTTGCAATCATAAAATAGTCTAATATCTTCATTTTTCCAACATACGTAGCTATTACCCTCGAAAACTAAAACTTTTGACATAGGAAAAGAGCCTTTAATCACATTCTTTACCATTTGCAATCATAAAATAGTCTAATATCTTCATTTTTTCAACATACGTAGCTATTAACCTCGAAAACTAAAACTAA